>NW_015652144.1:1234676-1247283 GCF_001515625.1 Sinocyclocheilus rhinocerous
GGATGGTGTCCTGGGGTATTTCCTCCCAGATCTGGACCAGGGCATCACTGAGCTCCTGGGCAGTCTGAGGTGTCCCAGAGGTGTTCTACTGGATTTAGGTCAGGCGAGCGTGGGGGCCATTCAATGGTATCAATTCCTTCATCCTGCATACTCTCGCCACATGAGGTCCGGCATTGTAGTGCACCAGGAGTAACCCAGGACCCACTGCACCAGTGTAGGGTCTGACAATGAGTCCACGGATTTAATCCCGATACCTAATGGCAGTCAGGGTGCCATTGTTAGCCTGTAAAGTTCAGTGCCGTCCCTCCATGGATATGCCTCCCCAGACCATCACTGACCTACCACCAAAACTGGTCATGCTGAACGATGTTACAGGCAGCATAACGTTCTCCACGGCTTCTCCAGACCCTTTCACGTCTGTCACATGTGCTCAGGGTGAACCTGCTCTCATCTGTGAAAAGCACAGGGCTGCAGTGGCGGACCTGCCAATTCTGGTGTTCAATGGCGAATGCCAATCCAGCTCCACGGTGCCGGGCAGTGAGAACAGGGCCCACTAGAGGACATCAGGCCTCAGGCCACCCTCATGAAGTCTATTTCTGATTGTCTGGTCAGAGACATTCACACCACTGGCCTGTTAGAGGTCATTTTGTAGGCTCATCCTGTTCCTCCTTGCACAAAGGAGCAGATACTGGTCCTGCTGATGGGTTAAGGACCTTCTACGGCCCTGTCCAGCTCTCTTAAAATAACTGCCTGTCTCTTGGAATCTCCTCCTTGCTCTTGAGACTGTGCTGGGAGACACAGCAAACCTTCAGGCAATGCCACGTATAGATGTGCCATCCTGGAGCAGTTGGATTGTGCAACCTCTGTAGGGTCCAGGTATCGCCTCATGCAGTAGTGACACTGACCCTAGCCAAATGCAAAACTAGTGAAAAACAGTCAGAAAAGATGAGTAGGGAAAAAAATGTCAGTGGCCTCCACCTGTAATCCTGTTTTGGGGGTCGTCTCATTGTTGCCCATCTAGTGCA
Organism: Sinocyclocheilus rhinocerous; assembly: GCF_001515625.1. Lineage (NCBI taxonomy): Eukaryota > Metazoa > Chordata > Actinopteri > Cypriniformes > Cyprinidae > Sinocyclocheilus > Sinocyclocheilus rhinocerous. The sequence continues at coordinate 1,235,702 of NW_015652144.1, forward strand.
CCTGTTGTTAATTTCATTTACACCAAAGCTGATGAAACTGATTAACAACCCCCTCTGCTACTTGACTGACCAGATCAATATCCCAGGAGTTTAATTGACTTGATGCTATACTCTGATTAAAAAGTGTTCCTTTAAGTTTTTTGAGCAGTGCATTTATAGCATATTCAAATATAGAGAAAACCATCTCAGTTCCAGTAAGACAGCACACGTAGTCACATGCATTGAGGCCCAAAAGGAAGATTATAAGTAAACAGATGGGTATCGAGTTGCAGTTCATTTTTTTCCTCCCATCCTCAGTCCATCCTCTCTTTCTCTGCTTTACTATGGTGACATTAAGTTTGAGTGACAGGCCAAGCAGAGGACAGATGCATGTCAATCTGACAGAGGGATCATTTAGTAATGGAACTGCCAACAGCTGGACATCAGAGCTGCAAAATGAGGCCATCTGTAAATCTCTCACCCAAAGGTAGAAAGAGAGAGAGGCCGTGCAACCATGATCTCCCTAACAATGTGTTCAAACACACACAGGTTTATATAATACAGTCCAGTACAATACCACGCTCAGAGACTGTAGCAATAAAACCTGTCATAAACCTAGAACGTCATTTCAGATGTTCCTCCTCAAATTCTCTTAAAAGGAGAATTGTTGACAATTTTATATGTGAAATATCTTTATGCGCTACTGGTTAAAAGTTTGGGTCAGTTGACTTTTCCATGTTTTGAAACAAGGCTTTTATGCTCACCAAAACTGCATTTATTTGATCAGAAATATGGGAAAAACAGTAATATTGTGAAAAAAATATTACAATTTAAAAGAACTGTTTCCTGTGTGAATATATAGGAAAATGTAATTTATTCCTGTGATGCAAAGCTGAATTTTCAGCATCATTACTCCAGTCTTCAGTGTCACATAATCCTTCAGAAATCATTCTAATATGCTGATTTGCTGCTCAAGAAACATTTCTGATTATTATCAATGTTGAAAACAGTAGTGCTGCTTCATATTTTTGTGAAAACCATGATATGATGAATGGAAAGTTAAAAAGCAGCATTTATTTGAAACAGAAATCTTACATTATACAACATTATAAATGCCTTCACTGTCACTTTTGATCAATTTAATGTGTCCTTGCTGAATAAAAGTATTAATTTCTTTAAAAAAAAACATGTTGGCCTCAAACTTTTGAACAGTAGAGTATGTATAACTTTATATCTCTGTACTCTAAACAAAGTTGATGCTCAAATGACGCATATAAGAACTCCATTAAGTCTCATGAGCTATATAAGAGCTTTCTTTGAGCAATAAACTTTTTCTGTAAGACACCGAGATCCCTGTCTAGGCAAACCTGAGCACAGTTTGAGACATGTTTGAGATATCTTCTGAAACTGTAGTTTTAGTGGAGATTTAGTACTGAATGAGATCTCATTTGTGTTTGTTTTTGCTCTTTCCTGTAGGTCTGCTCCAGTTCAGCATCAGTTAACAGGTTAAATCCGTGCATCAGTCGGGATTGAGGTTGCCATGAGGACGGAGGTACTCAGGTCTCTATAGTAACCTTGTCCTGGAGGTGACTGAAACGATGGTAATAAGAGTGTCTCTCAGGATCTGCCCACTCACATATAAGTGCTGACCTTTCATACCAACTGCTGAAGAATTTTGCAAGTATGCAAGCATTTGACGGCAGGTTATTCACACATGTATTTGTGTTTCTGTTAAACATAAACTGTGGCACAGACACAGGTGTGCTATTATTATATATCTTATAAGTTTTTCACTTGGTACACTATAAAACAACCAAACAAATCTCACAGACATGCATTGAAGAGACCTGAGCCATATGAGCACACACATTTGGATTTGTACCAAATGACAGAGGTAAGATTATTTGAAGGTACAAATAGCCCATCATGTTGACAGAGGCTATTTACACTAGCTCCGCCCACCAATGTCTGGTGGAATAGACAACATTACAAAAGACACGTGTCAAGCAACAGGAACGGTGGCATAGGATGTAAGGCACGCGGCGGTCATTTTTGACGCAATCGACCCGATTACGAATCCACCTTTTGCCGAACTCGTTCTTCTCTCTTTTCCCATCACATATCAGATTGAAAAGAAACTTATTTTCAATAAAAATGTAAATATTTGAAAAGTTTAAATAAAGTGTTTACCGGGTAGGGTTAGATGTAGGGAGGGTTTTATTGTACCAATACGGCATCCATTTAATAATTTTAATAAACATGATAATTTACACTCAATATGTTATTACTGCATACTGTTTTGTAATGTACTACAATTCTGAGGTGCATATATCTGCCATTTTTTGCGTCTACTATTTACACTTATTGCAAAGCAAGTGCTGCTGTTTTTACATAGTGTAAATAGCATCTATCACTATTTGCACTTGATAGCTGCTGTCAAATAAATTTGTTTAGGGTTGTTGTTTATAATAAATGTTGTTTACAATGAACGTCACTACTTACATTTTCAGTCCTCTTCCGTTCTGAATACCTGAATCTTAAATTTAAAGGATTCATTATGGATTGAAGGGAACTAAACTTGTAAATGTTTTGTTTCATTTACCAGTATTTTACATTATTTCTGAATATAATAATAACCCAATTAACAAAAAATATATTCTAAGAACCTTTTGCTAGCATTCACATTCAATTATAAAACTGTTATTTCTGAATGTTCTCTGAATTTTTAATTTGGCAAACATTATGGGAACGTTACTTTTGAATGTCCTGAGCATTCTACAACAAGTAGTAACATTTAAAAAAAATGTCTATCCATTTCAGAAATAAAATCCTCCATGAATTTTGTATAAATAACATTTTCTGCTACTGTTTTGAGAACAGTATTAAATACTAAGATAACTCTAAATGAACATTCTGTTATAATAACTGGAAAAAAACGTTTATTAATAAGTATCTGTGGAGTATTTTGAGCTGAAACTTAACAGACACATTCTGGGGACACCAGAGACTTATATTACATATTGTAAAAAAGGGCATAATATGTCTCCTTTAAGCCATACAAATAAGCTGTCTTTGCACATTATTAATTTAACTCCATTCCAAGAGTAATTAATTGGTCTGATTTTAGTGTATCTAATGTGTTATATAGGGTGTTTTCTGTCTGTATCTCATTACATGTCATTCTCTGTTTCTCATACAGAAAGAGAGAGAGAGAAAAGAGCAGTGCAAATCCCCAATGTTCTGTTATCATAAAAACAGCCATTAACAAACCTACAAAAGGGCTTAGGAGGGATCAGATGTGAATGTAGAGGGGAAATCCTCTGTGGGATGTGTGCCGTGAGTCGAGGAGAGCACTGATGGGAACTGAAAGTGTTAAACCCAGATCACAGACAGACACACAGATCATTGTTTCTTCTTACTGGGTGAGGTTGATAAGGCTCATAGGATGAGGTTTGTAGTTATTAAGGCGAGTGAAACTTTGAATAATCTCGAGTAATTGCAAAACCCTATGCTAAGTAAAGAAAGCTTGCATTTTGTGCATTTTGTCTAAAAGTTATTCAGTAGTTTGACTTTTAATTCAGCCAGTAAATTAGTTAAATTCTCAAGTTAAATGCAAAGAAATCGCATCTTGCAGTTTATAAAATTCTTCTCTCAATTGTTCTGTTTATTTTTGTTTCTGTTCCTCATAATCACTAATACCCCTAACAGTGCAATATTTCACATTAACACAGATGGGTATTTAGCACAATCAAATCCTTGAACTAGCCCTGGCACCACAAACATCATCCTGTGGCTCCGTTCTGAACAGTGTTGCTGGGATTTGCAGGATTATGTCTCTGTGCACTGCGGAGACGGAGACGGTTAGTGAGAACCACAATGAAGGACTTTCACTCTTAATTCAGCGGATTATTGGCGTGAGATTGTTTATGCACAAACAAAAAACTCTCAGCGTTCATGGACTGAATTCATTACATTTCTTTTAAAGTGTAATTCTTTTAATGCAGTAATTCTAATTTTTTAAATAAATAAACAAAGAATTTGCTCATATGTGACCCTGGAGCACAAAACCAGTCTTAAGTTGCACAGGTATATTTGTAGCAATAGCCAAAAGTACATTGTATGGGTCAAAATTATCGATTTTTCTTTTATGCCAAAAATCATTAGGATATTAAGTAACGATCATGTTCCATGAAGATATTTTGTAAATTTCCTATACCATAAAAATATATCAAAACTTCATTTTTGATTAGTGATATGAATTGCTAAGGACTTTATTTGGACAACTTTAAAGGCGATTTTCTGAATATGTTTCTTTTTTTTTTTATATTCGGCCAAATATTGTCCTATCCTAACAAACCATACACCAATGGAAAGCTTATTTATTCAGCTTTCAGATGATGTATAAATCTCAATTTAAAAAAAATTTACACTTAAGCCTGGTTTTGTGGTCCAGGGTCACATTTAAAACCTTTTCAGTAATTGAAATAATTTAAGAGAATAATCAGTTGTTAAAAAGGTATATACTGTAGTCTCTAATTCACTCTTCCACAAATAAAGGCCTAAAATGGTTATAAATCGGAGCAGAAAGTCTTAAATTTAATAAAGTGGTGGCATTAAATGTTGCATGCACTGCAAAACAAATGAATATCTTCCTCTGTCGTTTTTCTTTCCAATACAAATTTCTAAGCATCCTTAAACCAAGATACATTTACTTGAGATGCAAAATGAAGTCTTGTTTTCTGAGAAACTGGTTGGTTACTAATGGGCCTCAGTCAGTCTCTGTGATATTCTGATCTCTAGATATGACTCAGGTCCCTCCTTTAATGCAAGTCTGTATATTTTCACCTGTTTTTTTTTTCATTCACCAGGTAGAAATCGTAAGTCCGATCACTTAGTACAGTAATAGAACACCTCTGCTCAACAAGACATCTGATTTGAGGAATGGTTCATGTCATGTCCCGCGCACAATTGTATCACAGTAATCCTCAATGCATCAATGCACTCGAAGATGTTTAGGAGGGTGCATCATAATCTCCTGCCTCTTTCCCATAGGAGAATCACTGCAGGTTTAATAGCTTAGAGGTTAGTGGTTACTAGACTGCATGGGACTGGTTACTCTTTAGGTGTCACATGAGGATTGGTCTGAGCTCTGTATGAGAAGACTAACACAGTAGGGTCAGATTAATAGTGCATTTTGGGTAAACCATCTAGCATCATATTGTAAAATATGATTTTTTTTAAATTTTATTTAATTTTATTGGGGTTCCTTAAAAGCATAGACGCATTTTTTTGGGGATGTTTGCAACGTATAGAGACAACTAGGTTAATTAGTGTAAATGCTGTGATTTATTTATTTGATCATCAGGGGTGTGTTATTTTAGTGTCACTAATATATTATTGCTTTTGTCAATATTTTAAGTTAGATTTTATTTTTATATTTTCTGTTTTAATTTTTAGTTAAAGTTTTGGTAATTTTGTAGTGTATTTTTGTCATTTTTCTTAATATAATTTTTTTAATCTATATATAGTTTTAGTGTTCGTTATTTTAGTACTTCAGATTAAACTAAATTAAAATGAAAATTGATGAAGAAAAATCTTTTTTTTTTTTTATATATATATTTTTATATTTTATATTTATATTCTATTTATTTATTTGATCTTATTATATTTTATGATTTATTTTGTTTCAAGTAATGACATTTTTTATGGTTTTAGTTTTAGTTAAATAACTCTTCTTTGGGAAACCTGTATGAAAACCCGTATTTTTTTTTTTTTTTTTTTTTTTAAAGAAACAGTCTGGGGTGGAATGCCCGCTAGTGGACCGGTGATAGTGACAATTCGATTTTTTGTTTTCATTATATTAGGGCTTTAAAGCATGCTCTCCTAATGACAGCTGCTCATTTAGTCATATCGTGAGAGACTGTGGTTAACTATCACAGACCTCCGATTATATGCCACATGTCACCATGCTGACCGCTCTGTGTCCTCACACGCAGAGACGACGCTGTGTGTTCTCAGATAAACCATTCATCCCTTTTAGGATTTATGGAAATTATAGCAGCACTATGGCTGTGTTTCATTTCATAATAATGACAATGGGCTTGATGAGCTCATGGTACACTGATACTGAGTGATTATCTATGAGGCCGAGCTGAAGCAAGCAGATAGATCTACATGGTCACCTTTTACAGAAATTATTCATTATAAATGTTATATTCACTAATTCACACTCTAAAACCTTGTTGAATTTATCTCAATGTAATTAGTGAGATGACTTACCCAGCATCGCTGCTGTATCCGCATATTAAGGCATCCTTGGATCCTTCAATTTTGTAGAAATTGTCTAAGGGAACAATAAAAAATTGTCTTACTGTATGGCTGCTACCTTGGCCAGGTCTCTCTTGTAAAAGAGATTTTAAATCTCAATGAGACTTCCTCGTTAAATAAACGTAAATAAATAAATAAACTAAAGCCCTAAATAAAATTAAATTACTTGAAATAAACATTAACTAAAAATAAAATAAAATATAAAAAATGTTTTTATTTTCATGATTTATATTTATTATTCATTATAATTAATCAATATTATTATTATTGTTACTTTATTAACTTATTTTATTTCTGCTAGTGGCCAATGCAACAGTTCTCATTTTTGTTTAATTTAAATTGAATACTAAAATAACTAAAAACTAAACTTTAATAAAAAATAAAGGAATATATAAAAAACAAAACCTAATAATAATAATGACAAAAACACAACAAAATTGCTAAAACTTTAACTAAAATGAAAATGAAAACAGACAATATAAAAATGTAATTAAAAATATTTACAAAACCTATAATAGTGCATATACTAAAATAACACTGCTTTGAATGTCTGTTTAGTTTGATTACAGAGTTCATTAGTACTTTAAACGTCTCTAGTGAATCCACTAAGCTCAGCAGTACCATGTTGACCTCTGTCATGTTGATCTAATACTGACTGACAAACGTTATCTTGGTGAGTTTCATTGATTTGTTTTCAGTACCTATCACTCAACCTTGTTCAACATTAAATATCAACCTATAATGCAGGGGTGTGACAGCAAATTGATGCGATTCACGATTCATTGGTTTTCAGTTCAATGCAAAAGTGATTTGTTTTGTAAATTCAGAAGGATTGAATGTGATTCAGTACATAGTTCAGCACACTGATTTGATTTAGTGAGCATTGTAACTTTTTAAATTGACAGTAGAATTAATGATTGCCGTGCATATGTAGCATTATGCCCAATAAAAATCAGCTGAACCTTCATTAGTTAAGAAGTCCTTGATGGAGAGCCAGGTCTTGTTGTTACAAACGAAGCTCCCGTTGCCAGGGTAGGTGGAGTTAACGCAGTGGGCGGGGCTACGGACACACTTCTGTCGTAGGATTCCCATAAAGAGCTGTAGACCAATCAGAGCGAAGACACTGAGACAGAAAACAGTGAGGATCATCACGTCCGCTAGCTTTTTAACCGACTGGATGAGAGCACTGACAATGGTCTTTAAACCTGAAGAAAAAATAATAATAAAAAATATTACATTCAAATAAATAAGTTAATTGGCTTATCCAGTGCCTGTATGAAAGTAAAGTGGATAGCGGGACTGAACCTCACCTGGGATCACTGATATAGTTTTTAGAGCACGCAGAACTCTGAACGTCCGTAATGCTGATACGTTGCCGAGGTCCACAAACTCTGTCACATACCTGGGGGGAAAAAACAGCAGTCATTCTCCAAGAGAGCTCAGCTCTTTAAAACAGTGCAAAAAGTGTGTGCACTGATTTATGTCCATGCAAAGTCATGATCATTTTGACTCACGCCTCGGAAATGAAGTGAGACTTATACACACTTATACACAAGGTAAACCTTTGTCTATTAAAAACATTTTTTCTATTAATTGAAAAAAGCTAAAAAAAAATAAAATAAATATTAGATGAAATAATTTAACTAAAAGAATATTAGAAATGTTGACTGACCAACTAACTGAAATTTTAAGTTGAAACTTTCAGGAACTGAAATAAAAAATAAATAGAAATATTTAAAAAACAAAAACTGATACATATGCACATTACAAAATTACTAATAAATAAAACCAAAATTAAAATATAAAAATAAAAGCAAAATATAAATAAAAACTATAATGTATATTATTATAATGTATGTATGTTATAATATATAATATATTAATAATACTAAAACACCAGTCTAGTTTTGTGTAAATCACCTTGTTCCTGTGAACAAAAATATATTTTTATATATTTATGCATATCATGTGTAAGTTAATGTAAGTACCTTCTTTACATAGTCATGACAGGATATAAATTTACACACACAGGGTAAGCAATTAATTTATCACACTAGATTCATGTTAACATATGTAATGGTTGTCTTGTGGCTATATTTTTGAAACTATGTAATTTATTGTTTTACCTCACTGTATTACCCCATAGACTTCTACTTTAACTGCTTTTTGTTCAAATTATTCCCTGTGGTAATCACATTTCACAAAAGCTGTACATACAGCATAACTTGTACAGAAACCGGAAGATTCCTCAAAAATCTTTATATGCCGCCTCCATCTCGCCACAGTATTTCACTAGTTAACGGTTTTGCCAGAGGATGTGACATTTGAAATCTGCTCCATCCCCTCGTGATTTTACACAAAGAGGCACCACAATAATCTAATCAGCTGGGCTTTATGAGCTTTGACCGTTTTGCTAAATTAATAACAAACCGAGTTGGTATTTTGGTGTCAGTCACACACCAGCATATTGTTCTCACTGTGACAATGTCATAAATAATACTTAGTATATACATAATCATATAAAGTTCATTTATTTCTTTTTGTAAGAGCCACAAATGTCACGGTTTCTTTCAAAGCATGAGAGGAGATAAACCCTCTAAACTTTGAAAACAGCTTGGAAGGACAAACTAGAGCAGTTTGTTAATGAGGGGAAATGTTCGTCCTGCAGTAGTCGGTCTCTCTCTTTCAGTTAATCCACTCCTCTGATTTGGTGGAGCTGTAATGCTGGATATTTAGGTCACCTGACAAATCCCGATCTGGATACCTGCATCCCTTGATTTACATCTTTCTTGGTTCCTCTCTCTTTAGATTCACACTCAACTGCAGTCTTGGGTCTCATTGGTTTGGTGTTCAGCACCATGGACAGCTCCATGAATAACTGTATCTCATGGGAATAAGATCTGCTGATATCTACTTAAAGAACAGCCCGTTTTTGTTTCTAAACCCTAGTTCATATTTCCAGTAAAATATATTCACACACAGCAAATTTCAATATGCACAAGATCCATTAAGATCAAACATTTCAGTGAATGACAACTTAAATTCCAGTCTGCTGTTTACACAAAGTAATCATATTATTTCAGAAGACATGAAATACAACAAATAAGTCATATGAACTATTATCATGATCCTTTCTGGTGGTGTTTTGTCATTTATGAAACATGGTAGTACAAGTCACTGTCCACTTTTTAGATTTAAAAATAAAGTATTAACAATAAGCTAAATTTCTCCTTTTATGTTCCAGGGAAGAAAGAAAGTCATACAGGATTGGACTGATATAAGGGTGAGTAAATTATGACACAATTTTCATATTTGTGAACATTGTTTCAGAACACTCAGTACTTTAAGTCCTTATCCAGGATGAGACAATTAACCCTGTAAAGCCTGACATATAAAATAATAGTTGGAAAAATTAATAAAAAAAAAAAAATGGAACAGTGAATTCAACCTCTAGACAAAATTTTCTTTCTTTTTTTGAAAAATGCCAATATTATTAATAAACAAAGTATTTAAATTTTTAGTTTTAATATCTGTATTTTTCAATGATTATGGTATGAGTGGCAAGTTTAATTTAGAAAAAAGAGCATGTGTGCAAAATCTTTAAATTAAATATGCCCCTGTTTTTAGAGTTTCAAACAGTGAACAAATAAAAATATCTTAAAAGACATCTTCTAGAGATCACCAAAATGATGCGATAGTAGTAGTAGTAAAATACATAATGTACACTGTATTTTTAAATATGCATAAACATTTAAAAACAGAATAATGGTATTGCTCACTCAAGGTATTTGGTCCACAGCGGAGGATCCGACATGGCCATGAAGCTGCAGTTTGTCAAAATTGTGCACATGATGAACAAGCTAAACAAAGTGAACAAGTTAAGGAAATGAGCAGCAGTTCAAGGTTGAGTTGAATCAAAAATGCCTTAAATATTACAGTTAAATTTCTGAAACTGAATTAAGATAGCAAAAAGCATGCATAATAGTAATGAGAACTTTGACTGAAGGAAGTAGAATTAAAATGGAATGGATTTTTTTTAACATTTAGTTTTAATATGCCTTTTCAGTACATACTCTATAGCATTTTTCTGTTCAACTTACTCAAATATGTTATAGACATGGGGCGTATTGTATATATTATTTTATATTGTATTATATATATTATTTTCAGTTTAAAAATTCTTTGCAATTCAGCACATTTTGTCTAACCCTGCTTATCACTTATTGACCTCTGAGTTGAAATTTCTACATGTTTTAAGCATAAATTGGAAATTGTCAGATATAATTTATTGTATTTCAGAATGACTGTGCCTGTGACGAGAGTTACCGATGACCCTCTGAAACATCACAGAAGTAAGTTAAAGTTGAGATCAAACTACACAGTAAATGAGGACTTTGCTATTATCTAGGTCTACGTCATGTCTTTAAAGAAGCTTTGAAAGAAGTTGCTAGCCTGCAATATTCATGATGCCATTTCTGTTTATCATAACTGAAAATATGGAAGGATTTTACCCCAGTGATAGGCAAGCATCTGTTCCTTTACTCGGTTTTCTGTATTCTGTATGTGAGGTTTTAACAGAGCCTGAACATGGACTCAGTGTGGGGATTTTCAGAGCCTGTCGCATTTGGGGATAACACAAGATATCGCTGGCCCTATCTGAACTGCTTATAATAAACATCCAGTCAGAGGACGCGGTATAGTGTTTAAACTAGAAGTGGGTCATTCTACAATTGTGCTGGAAAATTTAGTATGGATCATGTTCCTAATAACTTAACATCATGTTATTAGCGCTTTGCATTTAGCAAGAAAATACATAATATGCTTTTCTACTTCAAAATTTGATGTTAAAGGTGACATATCATGAAAATCTGACTTTTCCAGGTTTTAAGTGCTATAATGAGGTCCCCAGTGCATCTACCAATCAAGGAAACGTGAAAAAGATTAACCCAGTAACTTTGCTTTGCTAAGCCTTTTTCTGCAAGCATCTGAGAAAACCAGCGCGTCTGATTTCGCTCCCTTGGTGACGTGGCAAAGGGATCTCATTATAATATTACCGCCCCTAATCTGTAAGTTTCCACCCACGGCGCCGTTAATATGTTTTAGCAAGCGACAATGGTGTACCAGCTCTAATGGCATGGCGAAAGTTTGAGCAAAACATGCTAACTTTTCTGTCTTTGGCTGTAGAGACGAGCACAGAACACTATTTACAGTCCCAGCCTCAGAGGAGACGAGAGAGCAGTGGATTTATTGATTTATTTAATGTATATTGCTGCTGC
>NW_015652144.1:1247307-1249275 GCF_001515625.1 Sinocyclocheilus rhinocerous
TTAAACTAATATGGTTTAAAACGCATGATTTCAGAGCGATAAACATGATAATCAGAACCAAAACAGATGTTTTTTAGCAGGTACGAGCTCTAATGGTGCAGCTCTATTCTGGAAAAGGGGGCGGGGAGGAGCAGCTCATTTGCATTTAAATAGACAGGCCCAAAAAACAGCGTGTTTCTGCTTCCACTCAAAATAGGCATTTTCAAAATGATATAATAAATGATCTGTGGAGTATTTTGAGCTGAAACGTCACAGACGCATTCTGGGGACACCAGAGACTTATATTACATATTGTAAAAAGGGGCATAATATGTCTCGTTTAAAATCAATGTTATTTGAACTTGAAAATTGTTTCTACAACTTTTCTTTTTTTTTTCAGTGTAGAAAATGGGCTGGGATGGAATAAATGTTATATATTTTTTTAATGATATAGTCTATAAAACAACTGATAATGTCTTTAAATTCAGATTAATTTAATATTTTTTACCAAACAGTATTTTAGTGTCAGTGATGTTATAATAATAAATTAATCAAAATAATTATTATTTAATTTTTTGTCAATGTAAACAAATTAATGGGATAATTATTTATTGTGACCTTGTTTGAAATGATGTAAAATGTCAATATGATCATAATTAAAGGTAACACTTTACTCGAAGCTTTTATGTATTTTAAAGGTATTCATAGTGTATATGCATTATATCTTTTCATAAAATGCAAAGAAAACATAAAATGTTAAAATGCATTATAATGTCTGCAGATTCCTTGTTATGTCAGAAATCGGTTGTTTGTTCATGTGTTTTAGTGCATTATACTTACTAATGTTGCCCTGTAAAAATTTTTTTTTATAAAAATCATTCAACTTAAAAACTTAAGTTCACATGCATTATAAGCTGCATTACAAGGCATAATTAATGCATTAAAAATAATACATTTTATAATGCATTATACTGTATTTAAAGGCTTCAAGTAAAGTGTTACCTTTTTAGTATTAAAATCATTATTATTATTTTGTCAATAATTAATATATGAAGGATGAGTTTCATTTTGGGGGAAAAAACTAAGAAAAAGCACACTTTGAAATGTCATAGGAGTTTAATGTAGAATGAAATAATAATTTGTTCTGGTAAAGCATGAAGACAGTAAAATGGAGTGACACTATTGTGATACAATCTATAATAAATCTCTGTCCCTCTCTCTGCTGAATAGGTTTTAATTGTTTCAACACAGGACCAGACACCTGCGTGCATCATGACTGCAGACGCTCAAAACATCTGTGCATGCGGCGCGCTATAACATGCAGCTGTCACATGATGCCAAATCACTTTGCTCTTATTTCATTTGGGGAATTAGAAGAGGATTTGGTTGGCGATGCCAGAGAAGAACATTACAGAGCTGTTTCAGAAATGAGACCAAATCCAATAGAATTCTGATGGTAAGCATTTTATATTCGCCTTAAAGTGTGAGCAGCTGGATATCATTTTGCTGTTAGGCCAGATTTCTGGATTTTGATGCCTTTTGATAATAATGATTAGTTTAAGAGGCCTTATGGGAAAAACCAAACCACTTTTTACTACATTTTCTGATAATATAAGTGGTGTTTGCCCATGCAGAAGCCACCATAATGATACTACAACTACTATAATGTTGTGGATGGTTGCTAGTGCATTGCATTTGATACACTCTCAGAAAAAAGCTACAAAAGCTGTCACTTTTTCAAAAGGTACAAATACATACTATTGAGGTATACGTACCCTTTAGGCACTTATATGCAGGGGTGTGAAGTAACGAATTACAAATACTCACGTTACAGTAATTAAGTAGTTTTTATCAGTAATTGTACTTTTTTGAGTAGTTTAAAAATTGTGTACTTCTACTTTTACTTGAGTACATTTTAAGTGATGTATCGGTACTTTTACTCTGCTATTTTCCTCCGTTTGTGGTCGTTACATGCTTATTTTAATTTAA
>NW_015652144.1:1249857-1258636 GCF_001515625.1 Sinocyclocheilus rhinocerous
CTTATATGTACCTTTAACCCTTAAAAAGTGTACCTTTTGAACAGGTACCACCCTAGTGACAGCTTTTGTACTTTTTTTTCTGAGAGTATATGGTATTTAGGTGTACTAGGTGGTTGTATACTGGCCCAGGTCAAATACCTGGCTTTTAAAATGATGCTTTTGGAAACCAGATTTATAAAATGTCTCGCAAATTAAAAAGGAAATCAGTGCAGCTGTGTTTCTAGAGAAGCTCGTGGTCGTAGGATCTGATATCTGTGCAAGTTATTAAACACAAATCAGAAGCACGGCTGTAAACAGACCAAATCTCTCTGTAATTCTCCAAGCAATAAACATGCACACATAGAGAAAGGTTCTTCTAAGAGGCAGTGGAAGGATATGAATGGACTAGGATTCTTATGGCGATTCTTCTGATGCAGTGAAACTGAGTGAATATGTAGAGCGCAGATGTGGCACTGAAGCGGAAGATGGCTTTTCCCTTGTTTAGTACTATAAAGGTCTGTGAAAAGAGAGACAAAAAAAGGAAAACAGCCAATCTGGACAGGTGAAATGTCACTTTTCTGCTGTCATAGACACATACAATACCGTTCAAAAGTTTAGGGTCAGTGTGTTTTTTTTAAAGTATATTGATACTTTAATTCAGCAAGGATGCATTAAATTGATCACAATACCGTTCAAAAGTTTAAGGTCAGTGTATTTTTTTTTAAAGTATATTGATACTTTAATTCAGCAAGGATGCATTAAATTGATTAAAAGCAACAGTAAAGATATTTATAATGTTACAGAGTTCTATTTTAAATAAATACTGGTCTTTCAAACTTCCTATTCATCAAAGAATCCTGAAAAAAAATTTTTTTTACGGTTTCCACAAAAATATGAAGCAGAATACTGTTTTCAACATTGATAATAAATGAATGTTTCTTGAGCAGCAAATCAGCATATTAGAATGATTTCTGAAGGATCATGTGACACTGAAGACTGGAGTAATGATGCTGACCTGAAAACAGGTCTTCTAAATTGTATAATAATATTTCAAAATATTATTGTTTTTATTGTATTTTTGTTCAAATGAATACAGTTTTGTTTAGTATATTCTTTCAAAACCGTTTAAAATAATTATTACCGACCCCCAAACTTTTGAACAGTATGATGTTTAAAAACCCTCATCCGTCCCTCGGGTCATTTTGACCCAAAAAGTTTTTTCAAAAGAAAAACTAAAAATCGTGTGTTGATCGTACCGGTCCACGATTTCTTTACTTTTGTCACACTTGCACCGGGAATACACCAACAAAAATTTGAGTGGATTCAAGGAGTTTAAATGGGTTCAATAAAAAAACCCACATAGGAATGAATGGAATTTACGAGAAAACTGCATTTTTCATTGCATTTGATTTTTTTTTATATACAAAATCTGAGACAATCCAGTAAAGATTTATACCCAAACGAAGGGCTGAGACTACAGAATATCCCCAATGCAGAAAAAACTCACATATAGACACACACACACACATGCACAAACACACACATGGTACACACACTCTCATAGAACACATTGTAATATTTTTCATGTTTCTGCTGGGATATGAGTCATTTTTCAATTTTTTTGACTTAACAGTTAGATTTGAGTGATGTGGTGGAGACCAATGAGTTTATATCATATTTATATTTTAAAAAATATATTATATATTTATTTCATATTTATGAATTTGTATAAATATACATATGTTTAGGTTATAAATCAGTTAGAATTTTATTTTTTATTATTTTTTTTTTACAAAATATGGATTTTGTAATGTTTCAATATATGTTTTAATCCATAAACAACCAAATTGAAGCCTTAAGATTGTCTAATTTCTCATGTTTCACTTGTTTTGCTCAGTTAAAAATCTCCATAGGGTTCTGTAGGCCCCTCTAGTGGCTGTAACCATAAAATGCAATTTTATGTAATTTGTCCCCACCAGATGGCATCAGAGACACTCAGTGACTCAATTCCAAGGTTGGTTTTTGATGAAACGACTGAAATAGTGTCTTAGTTTTTTCTTTGATGAAATAATGTACAAAAACTGCTTATTTGCTTATGTTTTCTTAAAAATATTTAGAATAAAAGGTAAATATGATTAAAAAAAATCACCAAAAAATAATAGAAAAACCTACATAAAAAATTAACAAAAAAAATTATAAAAATGTTCCAATATAAGCTTTCTGGACCAAAAATAAAATTTGTGTCATTTTTGGCCTTCGGGTCATTTTGACCCGCGAGGGACACTTTTGTTTTAGGTTCGGGAGGGACAGATGAGGGTTTTTAAATAATCCAACAAGGCAAGGTTAGACTAAAAGAGAAAGACAAAAGATAAAATGCTATGAATGTAAATGTTCAGTTAGGTACAATATTTCAATCATACCGATATATCATAATACATCAGTGACCATATTGGCCAATATTATTGTTTTTAAATGATCTGCAGCAGACATGCAATATTAGAAGTAGATAATCACATGGTTGCCTGTAATACTTGATTCTGATTGGTCAGTCAAAGTCTGTTAGTATAGTGGTGCTAAACTGTATACACTGTGAAATGTATTTTTTTCCTCTGTACAAATATTTAAACATTCTTCAATCAAGATACTTTACTTGAGAATCAAATATCTGCCAGTGTCATTTGTATGTTCAGTAAATGTCAATTTTGTTTGACAGTAAAAGCATTTTTGGATATTTCTACTGGAAAGCAAGACAAAAATACTGAGTAAGAACATTTTTTGCAGTGTAAAGAGTTGTGAATTAAAAAAAACTATTGAATGAACATAAAAGTAAAATGAGCCATTCAATCCAATCAACCAGCCTTTTTTGAGAAGGTTAGTTTTTCAATTATTTATTTAAGTATTAACTTTGTCTCAGATGTTTCTCCTAAAAACTCCTTAGGAAAATTCAAAAATGAGTCAATACAGTCTATAAATGAATGTGAATAGCGACTCAAAATATTTGGTCGTGAAAGAATTTGATGAGAAATGTTAGAGTTCCTATTGAGATCTCTGACTTTTGATGCAGACTTTATCATGGCAAATCTGTGAGATGTTGCTTTCCAGATTGTCTCATTTGGTCTGGGACAAACAACTGAGATATTAAAGAAACTGATTTTTTTCTTTCCTATTGGACAGAAGAACCAGGTGGGTGCTTTCAAGGCAGATGATTCAGAAAAACACAGAAAAATGTTTTCCAAGACAAAATCATTACATGCACTTATATCAAATTTATAAAATGCATCCGTCTATTCAAAGACTGCGGCAATTATCAGCTAAAAACATGAACTTCACATCCATTAGACCTCATTTACAGCACTTACTCCTCCTTAGATGCACTAAAACATCTGAAGGCCGCTTGTGACCTCAGACTGACTCACCCTCTGATTTCTGAAGTAGAAAGGGTCGATGTCCTCCAGCGGGACTCCGACCAGTCCTGCGGGGATGTCACCAAAGATACGAGGCAGCACCTTCCCGGCCTCCAGGTCGGTGCGGGGTTTGGGCTCCTCCGTGTTCCCCGGGTCTGCCTTGTTATCCTTCGGGTTCTTGGTCCGCTCTTCGCTGATCCTCTGCTCGATGGCCGCCAGAGACTCTCGAGTGTACGGTCGCAAGCCATCAGGACCCGCTGGCAAGAGCATGGTCGCCATCTTTTCATCCTGATCGTCCTGTACTAGAAGTTACTCAAAAGTTAGAGTGAGTCAGACAGGAAAATAAAGTTAGAAAGCCACTCTTTGAAGTTATAAACTATTAAAAAAGCTTGTTTACAGCACAGTGTCTGCGGGTTCGGTCCCTCTGGAGTCAGTAGGTGCTGTACTCAAGGGCTTGATGGTTTTCCCTCAGTGACTTTTAAGTTTACTGGATGTACTTACCAGGGATCAGACCTGTAACATCTGAATTCCCAGTTCACAGCGTAAACCTCCAGACTATCACAACCACCGGTCTGTGAGTGCTTTATAAATGTGTTCTTCATATGTGACTTCAAAAACTATTTTGGACTGTTAAAAAAGTCTGAATGTCATTGCATTCAAGATGCAAAATGTCAAAACAAGTGTCATTTATTGTAAAGCAAGATAAATAAAAAATATTGTGTTTGTGGTTAGTGGATCATGTTGATTGTTAATGTGATTTTCTAAAACTGTGGTTCCTCCTGTGTGAAGTTGAGGAGAACTGGCTTCGAAAATCCACTCAAAATCACCAAAACAACAACCCGAAAAGTAAAGAGAAAAGATCCTGCAGCATTTGAGACACACATACAGACAGTCGATCTGAGATTTTATGTAATGCAAAATATTATCTTCAAGTACCCCCTGAGATTTGAAGCTCATATTTGAGCTAATATAAAGGTTTTATATTAAGATGATGCACACTTGTATGTTCATCATTCTCTGAAGTCAGTTAATGATGACCTGCAAGTAAACAAATCAAATATTTAGTATTGTATTTTAAAAATATTAAAACTTAAAATGTTAAGTGTTGTATATTATTGTTTTTATTTTAATTTTAGATGATTTTTTATGATTTCATTAATTATTAACTTTTCATCAACTCATTAACCCCAGTTTAAGATACCCTTATCTAAGGCTGTCAGGGAGTCTCTTGGCGCGTTCCAAACGGGATATATCGCCCTCCGAAGGGCACTTCGGAGTGAAAACAATCATGGCCGCCATATTAAAGGGTCGTTCCAAACCGAAGTGCTCAAAACTGGCCACTTCAAAGGGCCCTTCGGAATGAAGGAATTCGAAGGGTACAACTTATGGACACTTCGGGCTCCCATGATCCTTTGCGCAGATTCTCTCACTCCGGAGGGTAAACCCTTTGAAGGGATTAGGGCATAGAGATGAGCCATTCCGAATGGAACGCAGGGTCTGTCACCAGTCACCAGCTCTGGACTCCATACCCCAGAATCCTCCCTGGCTCACACCTGTTCACAGTCACGATCACCATCACCTGGAGTTGTGATCCCCAACGTGCCTTCATTAAAACCCTTTTGATTTACTTTATTCCTCATCTCCTCGCTCGTTCCTGTGCTCCCAGTGTGTGAGTCGTGACAGAACAGCAGACCGTAAACAGTAAGCGGCGCTCCTTCCTCCGTGTTTTGTTTTAGTTTCAAATAGACTTTTGTTTTCTTTGTTTTCCCTGTTTGTTCCCTGCGGTATGAGAACCGTCCTGCTGTCAAGCGTGCCGGCTGCGCCGTTGTCAAGCTCGCCGGCCGCGGCGCCGACTGCTCCGAAGATAAGCTCGCCGGCCGCGCCATTGTCAAGTCCGCCGGCCGCGGCTCACTCTAGCCCGCAGGGCCACGGAATTCTCAAGCCCACCGGCGGTTCCTCAGTCAAGCCCGTCGGTAATGGCTCACTCCCGCCCAGAGCTCGCTCCAGTGTCGGCTTCAGCCCCAGAGCTCGCTCCAGTGTCGGCTCCAGCCCCAGAGCTCGCTCCAGTGCCAGCTCCTTGAAAGCGCCTTGCTGTGCCGGCTCCTCCAGAGCACCCTCCAGTGCCAGCTCCTCGTAAGCGCTTCCCAGATCCCCAGTTCAGCCCAGGAAGGGCTCCGGATCTCCAGTTAAGCCCAGGGAGGGCTCCTGATCCCCCGTTAAGCCCAAGGAGGGCTCCAATCCCCGAGTTCAGCCCCGTAAGTTCCCCCAAATATTTTTTTGGGGGGGTAGTAGGGCTCCGGTCGTAGAGGCCGGGGCGGGGGCTGGGGCCGAGGCCTCGGAGGCAGAGCCGCCATGGCCTCCCGAATCTCCTGATCCGCCATGGCCTCCCGAGCTCCCTGCACCGCCATGGCCTCCTGAGCTCCCTGATCCACCCTGGAGGACTCCCGTGTCTCCGTCTTGGACCAGCCTCCAGGGCGCCCCCCTCCCCGGTGGATATGTTACAGCGCGGGATGCGCCTTCCGGGAGGGGGAGGTAATGTCAGGGAGTCTCTGTCACCAGCTCTGGACTCCATACCCCAGAATCCTCCCCGGCTCACACCTGTTCACAGTCACGATCACCATCACCTGGAGTTGTGATCCCCAACGTGCCTTCATTAAAACCCTTTTGATTTACTTTATTCCTCATCTCCTCGCTCGTTCCTGTGCTCCCAGTGTGTGAGTCGTGACAAACGCAATGATTTATTATTATTTTTTTATACACTCCAATGTTCTAATGTTTAAGGTCTTTTTTTTTTTTTTAAAGCCTCTCATGCTGCTGCATTTATTTGATCAAAAATAGAGTAAAAACAGTAATATTGTGAAATTATTATTATAATTTAAAATAACAGTTATACTTGATTTTTTTTAAATTTTATTTAAGCTGAATTTTTCAATCAGTTTAATGCATCCTTGCTGGATCAAAGTAATCATTAAAATTTAAAAGATCTTACTGACCCCAAACTTATGAAAAGTAGTGTACATTTTTTTTTCATTAAAATCAGAATAAATTATTGGCAATATAACAAATATTAAATGATGCATTAATAAATACTTTAAATATATTTTGTGTTTGCAATAGTGAGAATTTAAATAGGAAAATGTGCTTAATTTTCATGAAAATAATGACTAATAATGCATTTTTATGCAGAAACTAATATGAGCTTGACATGTTCTTGACAGGTTTCATGTGATTTATTCACATAGTTCATAATGACACTGAAAGCTACAGAAACAAATTCTAATGGCCGTGTGTCAAAAGCGATTATTAATTCCATCTAGTAATTTCTTGAATGTTCAGTTCATAATGTTCAAGAAAACTGCAGATTCGTGACATTCCTTTTAACCAGGACAGGATTCATTCAGTACAGTTTTATGTTGTATAAGGAAGGAATCATCCACTAAGTCCAGCGTGAATAAAAGCTTATCCAGCTGTGACCTTCTCAACTCCCTGCTTCATCTCTCATCCTGAATGGAACATCAGACTAAATTAGTGTCAGGCTGGACATATATTAGTAAAACTGACGACTAGCAGGACTGACCCGCCCTCATTAACAGCCTGTGCTTTTATTGCAGCTGGAGTGACGTGTTTCTGGAGATTAGCGTGTGGAGAAGGAAGTTCCTGTTCCTCTTCATGGCAGACATGTTTTCATTTCTTCACCAGAAAGCGTTATCTAACCCACAGCCTCAAAGTGGCTTACGACGGCTTGATCTGACCCACAATTCTTAGCTGTAGAGAATGACTCAGCTGTCAGTTTAGACACATTAATGTGGGACATGGCTTCTGATGTGCGTCTACTGTAAATTTATCATCAATTTAGCGTCACATCACTTTCTCACCAATGGATCCCCTGCAGTGAATGGGTGCCGTCAGAATGAGAGTTGATAAAAACATCACAGTAATCCACAAGTAGTCCACACCATCCAGTCCATTAATGTCTTGTGATGTGAAAAGCTGTGTGCATTTATCAGCTGTTTGGACTCTCATTCTGACGGCCCCCATTCACTGCAGAGAATTCATTGGTGAGCAAGTGATGGAGTGCTTCTCCAAATTTGTTGCTGTAAAGAAACAAACTCATCTACATCTTGGATAGCCTCAGGGTGAGTAAATTTTTGGGTTGACAAAAATGAGGGTAGACAACAAATTGGTAAACTTTAGACAATTTTGTCTACCCTCTGAGCAGATACAAAATGCAACATTCTCTGGGAATGAAACCCATGACCTTTCTGTTGCAAGCACCCTGCTCTACTGTTTAAGCTACAGGGATGTTGCGTTTACATATGAATTTTGCTTTTTAAGTCTTGCAAAGAGACTTAATTGCCATTCACTGTTTTGAGTGCATGACCTTATGTAGCCTAGTGAATTTTACGTCGGCATGAAATGGAAGTTGTCTGACTTCACTACTGTACTGCGACACATTTCAGAGTGAAACAGCTTATTGACAAGAAAATATAACATAGGCCAGGCTTTTATCCATTGGTTGTTGATTAGATTGTGAAAAGTGAGCACTGCATACCAGAATGGAGACAGATGTGAATGCAAAGCCATTTTGATTATAGATAACAAAGTGAAAAATATATAATAAATAAATGCATGGATGAAACGTTCGCAATAAGCTTAGTAACATGCATTGAGAAAATAAACAGGGTCATGAAAACTGGACGATTATGGCGTCAAACCCAGCAAAATGTTGATCTATGAGCTATTATCATTGTGTTTTTAAAGGGGTCATATGATGCCCATTTTCCACAAGTTGATATGATTCTTTAGGGTCTTAATGAAAAGTCTGTAACATAGTTTGGTTAAAATTTCTCAATGGTAGTGTAAAAACACCTTTTTTTACCCTGTCAAAAACAGCTCTTTTCAGATCAAGCCGTTTTTGTAGCATTTTCCTTTAAATGTTAATGAGCTCTCCTGGCCCCGCCCCTCTCTTCCGAGCTGCTCTCACAGACTGTTTACTTTAGCTGTATTCATCGTGAAACTTGCTAATTAGCACATTATTAGGAAAGGCGATTTGCAAAGATTCATTACAAAACATTATCCTCACTTCTTCTGTAGATGAGGCTGGATCATGAATGATTCGCGCAAACATAGACGCATATTTGTAGATCGGGGGCGCATTCCCTTCAGAAACAAACGAAACCCACTGCGAGTTCAGCGGCTCAGATGTCGGGAGTAAATGACGACTGCTATGTTCATTATTACATCCAACAACACCTCAGTCGCTTGTTAGGAGTCATTCTTGTCTACATCTGCTCCAGCAGTGAAACAATGGCGGACTGATGACAGCTCACTCAGGGCGGAGCTAAGGTAAGACGCCAGTCCAGTCTGTGCTGAAATGCTACTGTCAATCAAACTAT
>NW_015652144.1:1259499-1302793 GCF_001515625.1 Sinocyclocheilus rhinocerous
GACGACTGCTATGTTTATTATTACATCCAACAACAGAACACGTTCGCTTGTTAGGAGTCATTCTTGTCTACATCTGCTCCGGCGGTGAAACAATGGCGGACTGATGACAGCTCACTCAGGGCGGGTCTAAGGTAAAACACCAGTTCAGTCTGTGCTGAAACGCTACTGTCAATCAAACTATCGTGGGAGGGGCCTGTCTGTGTGACGTCACACAGACAGGCATCTGAGATCGGCTCGATTTGAGAAAGGGGAAAACATTTAACGAGATTTTTTTTAAAAACACCAGGTGGATTTTTATCATTATAGGGTGGTTGTGTACACGCACTGCCAACACACATTTCAGTTCAAACAACTTGTAAAAGTGCATGTAGCATCATATGACCCCTTTAAGCAACACACTTTTAACCTCAGGTTACTCCAGGGGCATTGAACCTACAATAAGGTGTACTGTAAGTTGCAATAAACATTTCTAATGTTGAAAACAGTTGTGCCGCTTTAACTTTCTGTGGAAACCATAATTCCATTTTTCGGGATTCTTTGATGAATATGTTCAAAAGAACAGAATGTGTTTGAAATACTGTACAAACTTCTTTTTGTTCCAACAACCTATTTTGTAGGAAACCAGACGTACACATCATTGCCATTAGATGATCTGCCATATGACTTGTCTCTGTTCTCATTTGCCCCTGTACAGTATTTCTGAAGCTTTACAGCCATAACAAAGTCCATTCAGAACATAAAAAGAGTCATTTAAATTACAGATGTGGCGTATGTATGATTTCCTGACCTTTGATCAAGCTGATTAGTGTTCAAATTAATGTTTGTAAATACCTGTATTCATAATATCAACCCGTCCTTCATGCAAAATCAGTGTGATGTGAGTGTGTCGTAGAGCCGTTTGTCTGCTGATGTCAGTCGAAATGACTGTCACATTCTCTCAAACATAATGTAATCAAAGTAAGTCAGGATTTTGTTAATTGTCTTAACAAGTAGTACTTTCACACACACACACACAGAGGTTTTTTTTCTCTCTTTCATGCCACACTCTTGTTTTCTCTGGGTTCTTCATCTATTTGTATTGCTACTCTTGATTGTATTAACTTTTTCACTAGGTTATATTATTTTTATTAAACTTAGACTGATCATTCAGCGCAACTGATTTAGGCAGTCCTCACCAAAATTCTATTTAGTAGAATTATTGTTTTTGACGTATAATATATTTTAATCTTATTTTTATTTATTTCATGATTCCCATCATATCGCCATTTTTGTTGATTGAGGAGAAAACAATCAAAATAGCTGACCATATGGTCATATTCAATACAACATCTAGCTTGTGTGTTTTTGATCAATTGCACAAAGCCAATTGCAATATTTCATCCAACAGACAAAAGACACCTGACACTTTTTAATCAAGTTCACGCAGGATTTGCTTATTCTTTCAGACAATGTGGAATCAATGGCAGCATGCTGAAGCACAAATATTTCCCCACAGCAAACAGATTGTATTACCTATTTAGTCACTTTTACTGAGACATTTCTGAGAATTAAGGCAGGCCTTTGTGATCATTGCAAACATATCCATCCATCTATTTTCTATGCCAATTATATCATTTTAAAGGTATTCATAATGCTGTATAATGTTATGCATTGTCTTTTTGCATCATTGATTCTGTTATTTTCCTGTTTATTACTGTGAAGCTGCTTTAAAGCAATCTGTATTGTATAAAATAAAATGACTTTTCATAAACAATTGAAATTAGTGATCAATCATACCGATAAATCAAAATTGGCCCATTTTAAGATTGTCAGCATCAGCTCTTGTATTCAAAAGTGAGTAAATGTTTCATTACATTCAATCAATTTTATGCACATTTCAATTCCTTATTAACTGTATAATGCAAACTGTTGGCATTTTATTGGCCAGACTGCACTCTAATGATAAAATCATTAGAATCAACATCTGCTTGAAACAAATCAAAACTCAATATACAGGTACATCTAAAAAAATTAGAATTGAATTTTGGGTTTTCATTATCTGTAAGCCATAATCATCAAAATTTCAAGAAATAAAGGCTTGAAATATTTCACTCTGTGTAATGAATCTATATAATATATGGGTTTCACTTTCTGAAATGAGTGACAAAAAATATTGACCTTTTTCATGATATTCTAATTTTTTGAGATGTACCTGTAATGCTTAGCAATCCATTCTTACACTGTTTAAAGAAAAGCATTATAACATGCTCTAACTTTAAATTATTACAGTATACTGTTTAAAATGTATAATGCATTGTAAGGCATTATGAATCATTTTAATGCATTAGAAAACATTTATTTATTTATTTTTACTGTGATTTCAGAAAGAAATGACAGTCCTACAAAAATCATTAAACTCACAACAACGCAATTGCTAGCTTTCACTGATTTCTCACTGTTCTGACTGGCGTGATAAAACCAACAGATCCATTAAGGATCATTAAATGGGATGTAGAGTGCTGTCCCATAATGCATTATATCCATGTCCTCCCTGCAGGCCATCTGAATTAGCTGCTAAACTCCAACCGATGAGAGACAAGTGAGGACAGAGAACCAGTTGGGTTCAAACACTCAACACAGAGAAATATATCCTCCTTTACATTAGTGCATATAGCAGATTGTTTTGTCCAAAGTGCATTCAAGGTACAGGGATTAAACCCGCAACCTCTGCATCACAAGGGGTTTTGCAGCAAATAGAAGGACCATTTTGGTTCCCCAAAGAACGTTTTGACTTTACATTTAAAACTCTAAAGAACCTTTTTCCACTGTAAACAGGGAACGTTCTCAAATAACGTTCTGGCATGGTTCTCTCAGTGATATGAACAAATGTTCTTTTTGCAATGTTAATCGATCAGTTATCTGGTCTTTGATTATGTTCTCATGAAGGTAACACAAAAATGTTAATTATATTGTTCATAGATCTTTCTATGAAATGCATTAGTTGAACGTTAATGTACGTTTTTTTTTTAATATAACTACATTCACAGAACATTCAAAGGTAATAATCACAAAATGTCTGTAAAATGATGACAAATGGATTGTTCCCCTAGCATTCGTATAACCAAGAAAACACGTTTTTAAAACATAAACTGCATGGACATTAAACTGGATGTTCAAAAATAATGTTTTCATAACTTCTCAGACATTCTTAGAACATTTTGTTAGTTGCGAAGAACCTTTTTGTGGAATGGAAAGGTTCCATGGATGATAAAGGTTCTTTATAGAACCATAGATGCCAATAAAGAACCTTTAAGAGTGTAGAATCAGGCTCTAGCCGTTGTTTTGCAAAAGGTGAAAAAGTCACCATAAGGTTAACAAACATTTGACATTAGTTTTCAGGTTGGATTCACTGTTTACAGTTCATGAAACCAATCAGCACTGCAGTTGTGCAAATTAAGATGAATTTGAGACTGTCTCTGAATTTGTATTGAATTTGACTGGAGCGGACATGAACAAACTCTCATGATCATGCTTTCCATCAGAGCATCTTGTGCTCCAGTGGAAGAACACCTTGCTCTCTTTACAAATGCTTATTTACTTACATTAGCGGTAAGCATCTTTTGTGCACTGTTTTTTTTTTTTCCAATATACATGCTTTTCTTTGTTTTAAATGGTTCAGATGAGAATCTAAAAACTGATCTAAAGAACCTATTAGAACAACTTTTAATGTCCAAAGAACCATATATCCACAATACATCAAAGAAAAGAATAAGGTTCTTTGAACCATGAAGAATCTTCACTTTTAAGAATGTTCTTCTGTCTTTGGCCTCTGTTATTTACATAGTTCAACATGCATGTCCCTTTTTAATGTATGTATTAAATCATTGCATGCGTAATTACACCAGCAATGAATGAAAAAACTAGAACGATTTACAAAGATTTATACTCTAGAGATATTTAATCAACTTTAACCCTTTTTACAGGTAAATAAAATATTTTTTCTTACATGTAAACTCCGTTAATCGCAGCACTGCGTCCACGCGTTTTCCATTTATTGCGCTGATGTAAATCCAAAATCCCAATCTGATCCATGATGGGTAGGTATAACGTAATATATATTCCGCATAGGACTCTGGAAGATTTTTGAGACTGTCTCTGCTGCTGTAGGTACATAGATTTTCACTTAAATCTGGATTCCGCACAGATGCATCACTCTCAAATCCCACGCAGCGCTCATTTTACGCGCTCCGAATTTAAAGTTTAACTATATTTTCCCAGCATTCACATAAAAAGAACTCTGTATACCAACGTCGTCCGTGATTGCAGGACACCAGAGTGCATTTTTAGCCCATTTGCAAATTTCTCCAGTTTATTTGGCGCACAGCAGCAGTTTGCGCGTCTCTCTGAGCGCAGGAGCTGTTGCCAAACACCCTGCGCGCCCTTGAGCTGCGCTGCCGGATTACGCACATCATAACCAAACATTTGCGCACACCAAATGAGTTCAACCGCAAGAAAATATGACTCTACGACTCTTTTATTACACGTATCGATTGTATTATGTGTTTATTGACTGGTTTATAATTCTGAGTTCACTTCGGGCGCAACTGGTTAGACACAGTATAGTTTTAAAGGGATAGTTCACCCAAAAATGAAAATTCTGTCATCATTTACTCACCACCCTCATGTCGTTCCAAACCTGTATGAGTTGCTTTCTTATGTTGAACATAAAAGAAGATATTTTGAAGATTGCTGGTAATCAAACAGTTGGTGGTTGCCATTGACTTCCATAGTATTTTCCCCCCTACTACCATTACCAGCAATCTTCAAAATATCTTCTTTTATGTTCAACATAAGAAAGCAACTCATACAGGTTTGGAACGACATGAGGGTGGTGAGTAAATGATGACAGGATTTTCATTTTTCGGTGTGAACTATCCCTTTAACGTCAGGATTTGTGCTTCCAGTCTGTCTTATAACAATCAAAGGTCGTAAATCTATGTTTGTTTACATTTTCTAAAGGTTGCAATCAACTATTTAGTCTATTTTAGTACAAATGATCGCCCCCAAAACACTTCTGATTTACTTTCCTCCATGACATGAATATTACAGCTTGTATTATTTTAATAAGAAGCGACATTAAAAACTCTTTCCTGTTTAAGAATTGATTTATTATCCAGCTTCTCCCTCTAGTGGCCTCGATGTATAGTTCTACTTTTAATATATAAACCACCTTTCTCTCCTTAGCACCTTCCGGTTTATAACAAATCTCTGCATACTATTCATATTCATATTATTACCCTACTTGTATTATTCTATAAATATGTAATTCTTTATCTTGTGTACACTTGCCTTCTCTAGTCGCTTGTAATACCGACGCTCTGCCGGTGGTGGCAGCACCGCGGCGCATGAGTGACTGATATACACACAGCGTTTGACGTCGAGGAGGAAGAAAAAGAGTCCTGCGCGCTTAGTGTACAAACGCATAGCTGAGCAGTAATTTGTCGTTTTTAGTTTACATTTTAGTCAATTAAAGAACAATGTCGGAAAGAAAAGTTTTGAATGTAAGTACCTCCTTTTTGAATTTTTATATTATTGTTGTGTACCGGTTTAAGTAACTTAGTTGTTTGAGTAGTAATATCTCAGCATGCTAATGAAGTAGCTACGTTAAATAAGTCATGTGAATTCGTTTTCCTAATTTACCGTGTGATGTTTTCGATGTTCATAACGTACATATATGTTGAAATAATCTTGAATACACCTCCTGAGGTAAACCTTTAAATAAGTTTCTGTTTACAAAGGTCATTACTGTGGTAAACTATTTTTATATTATTGTTGTGTACCGGTTTAAGTAACTTAGTTATTTGAGTAGTAATATCAGCATGCTAATGAAGTAACGTTAGCTAAGTTAAATAAGTCATGTGAGTTCGTTTTCCTAATTTACCGTGTGATGTTTTCGATGTTCATAACGTACATATATGTTGAAATAATCTTGAATACACCTCCTGAGGTAAACCTTTAAATAAGTTTCTGTTTACAAAGGTCATTACTGTGGTAAACTGTCACCTTACAGCATCTGTTCTTGTTTTTTCTCAGAAATACTATCCTCCGGATTTCGATCCGTCTAAAATCCCTAAACTCAAACTGCCCAAAGACCGTCAGTATGTGGTCAGACTGATGGCACCATTTAATATGAGGTATGTTTTATTTTGTGTGTATATATAGTATATTTGTTCTTGCAGGTTTTAAATAAAT
Organism: Sinocyclocheilus rhinocerous; assembly: GCF_001515625.1. NCBI lineage: Eukaryota > Metazoa > Chordata > Actinopteri > Cypriniformes > Cyprinidae > Sinocyclocheilus > Sinocyclocheilus rhinocerous. The sequence continues at coordinate 1,265,731 of NW_015652144.1, forward strand.
ACATGCTTTTAGAAATTAATAATATGCAATAATAATAATAATTTTAGAAAGCTTCTCAACTAAGGATAGTGGAACAAATGTTTCTGAGCAAAAAAACGACTATTATACATTTTTACCACGTTTTACAGAAAACGGTGTTATTCATTGTAACAATAGTTTGTATAAAAAATTTGTGTCTAACAAAAGTTATTAAATGACATTAAAAGACTCTATTTAAGGATGACAGCGCAGCCCCAAAATGTTAAATCTTCTGCCGCTATCTTTCAAACCACTAGGTTTTTCCCATTTGTCAGTGAGAAGATATTAATAAATTAAAATATAATAGAATTTACTGATTAATTTATATATTTTATATAAGTACAGGTCAGAAAAAGTATGCTATTTTATTTTTACATATATCTTGTTACACTGAATGACGATGGAACATAATTTCACCCATATTTTGAAGTTTTTTTTTTTTCTTCACAAAAGTAATTTGAAACATAAAAGTAGACACTTTATTTGCATTTAATATGCTTTATGTGTATATAAAAAAATTTAATTTAATTTGATGTAGACACAAGAATAGGATGTCTTTTCTTTGACCAATAAATATCACTGCAAAAACAATATAGGAAATGATCAATTAAATACAACAAGCTAAGTATATTCAATGTGAAACGATGTTTAACTGTGAAAATTCTCTTGATTTCTCTAGTAGTAAGGAAAACATCTGGATTTTGATTTATTAGAGATTATAAATCTCTTTAGGGGATTTATAATCTTAAAATTAGGGGAAGTCGTGGCCTAATGGTTAGAGAGTCGGACTCGTAACCCAAAGGTTGCGGGGGCACTAATTTCCGAGTATGGGTCACCATACTTGGCCACATGTCACTTCACGTCACGTTATATCGTCTTTGAGACAATAATGCTTGTTGGTACACAGGTGTAAAACGTGTGGAGAGTACATTTACAAAGGGAAGAAGTTCAATGCCCGTAAGGAGACCGTTCAGAACGAACTGTACCTGGGGCTTCCCATTTTCAGATTCTACATTAAATGCACCAGATGCTTGGCTGAGATCACTTTCAAGGTACTAGAATAAACACGCACATCATACTCTTTAAAACCAGCACACAAACACTTAAGGAGTTTTTATTGTTAGTCTTGTGTGTTTGTTTAGTTGCACTTCATCTGATTGCTGTGTTTCACAGACAGATCCAGAGAGCACAGATTACGCCATGGAACATGGTGCAACAAGAAATTTTCAGGCTGAGAAACTGATTGAAGAGGAGGAGAAAAAGATCCAACAAGACCGAGAGGAAGAGGAACTCAATAACCCCATGAAGGTCTGATAGAAACTTTAAAGACTACATGTGTGTTTTATGATATTAGAAGTTTTGTTAGGGATTTATATAGTTTTGCTATTTGTGATTATTTTTTTCCGTTTTCAAGAGTTTGTTTTTTTGTTTTATTTTTGACAAAAGCTTTAGCGGCTGTAGATTGCTGCATATAAAATATGCTTTATGTACAAAATGTAAATATTCCTATGTATGTTAACCTAAAAAGTTGATGTTTTTTGATAATTGTGTCCATATTGTTTACCATGTACATGTGCATATCACAATAATTGCACCTTTATGGGGTCATATGCATTCACAGTTAAAGTATTTTTTTTCCAAAGCATGTAATGTCAAGATTAAGAAGCATAAATGATATAATATAGTGTGGTTTAGACTTCTCTTTTCTCTTGCTCCACATAGAGAGATGTTGGAGAGAGCTCTGGTCAAACGACTGAGGGACTCGGACTCTGAAGAAGAGACCGAAGATGCAAAAGACCAAAGCAGGAAACACACGGCTGATAAACCCACAGACATCCTCACCACAGACAGGGACACAGGACCACAGGTGGAGAGAAAGACAGCAGCCTCCACCTCATTAGATTCAAATCTAACTTGTTTTATTTGACATTGACACATTTTTTACATTTTATTTTGGTCACTTTTATTAATTATGATTTGGAAAAAGTCTTAGATATTACCTTAGATTTTTATTAATACATGCTTCTGGATATTCCACTGTGATTGGTCAGTTGCGACATGCTGCAATCAAGTATTTTCGTCATAGTTGCTCTCAGGCAGATAATTTCCTACGTAGCTGTGCTAGTTTCTTGTTTCTCATATCACTCCACACTCTATCTTCTCGCATAATAATTTCAGCTCAAATCAGTATTTCATATCCATTTGTTTATTTATCACAATAAATATTAACCAGGATAATATTCAGCCAGGCATTGCTGCAAAATAAACACTCACAAGGATTGTTGACTGTGCAAAAATCAATTGTTCTTTTAGCTTACATGTGTTTTTCTGTTGTCTTTCTATTCATCAAACGCCCCGTCTGTTTCTCTCATTAATGTATACGCTGGTTTCCTCCTGATCTCCACAGGGATCATCATCTGTGGGCGTTAAGAAACAGAAGGTGGAGAGCTGGGAGAGGAGTGTCGGAGGTCTGGGTGGGAAGGGAGCTCTGGGGTCTCTGGTGGTGAGGAAGAAACCAGCCGATTCTGCCTTTAAACCTGCTGCCGCTGCACCACGACAGGCTGCTGACACACAAACAGGTTCGTGATGATCATGATTTGCTGCCCATGAAACATTTCTGTTTATTAGCAATGTTGAAAACAGTTGTGCTGCTTCATATTTTAGTGGAAACTGATTTATTTTTTTTCAAGATCCTTTGATGAATTGAAAGTTCAAAAGAACAGCATTTATTTGAAATAGATTTTTAAATGTCTATTTAAAAAAAAAAAGTCCATAAAAGTATTAATCTCTACAAAAAAAACAACTTTGACCCCAGATTTTTAAATGGTGGGGTATATATAAACTTTAATAAAAAAATGTCTTATGTATGAATTTAATAAACCAAAATTGTAATTGAATGATTATTTATTAACAATATTACCTCTATAAAAATAATAATTCAATATTTATTATTATTTAATAAACAAAAATGAATTATTTTATCATTAACCTTTTTTTACTGTTTTACTAATATAAATTGTATTAATATAACTAATAAATAGACATTTTAATTATTATTATTTAATAAATCTAAACTGCAATTTTGTTTTATTTATATAGTTAATAGATAGATATTTATTATTTAATAAACCAAAATGGCAGTGGATGTATATCAGGATATCAGGAGTTATTATTATTATTATTTCTCTATAATCAAGGAATGGTACAGATGTGAAGTACGCAAGCCATTTTTTTAAAGGGGTCCTATTATGCTTTTTAACTTTTTCAACTTTAGTTAGACTGTAATGTTGCTGTTTGAGCATAAAAAAAGATCTGCAAAGTTACAAAGCTCAAAGTCCACTTCAAAAGGAGATATTTTATTTAACAGAAATCACTTTTCAAAAACTACAACGAACGACTCGTTTGGACTACAACGCATATTTTCCAGGATTTGTGATATCACAAAGATCGAATTTGGTACCTATGATAAAACCCACTGCAGTTTCCACCATAAAGCCTAATGTTGTATTTATGTATCAGACATAGTTTAGGGTTTTGCCATCTCTGTTAACCTGTGCTTTCTCTGTCTTTCCAGATCATTCAGGCGCAGGTGCTGCCAAACCCCAGTCCTCCAAAGCTTCCAATGGGCAGCCAGTCGCATCTCAGTACGGTTCTTCTCTCAGCCTCTTGGGGGCGTATACAGACAGCGATGACAGCAACTCTGATTAGGATGGAGAGAATGCGGTGGCATTTTGGCTGACTGAAACAAATGTTTGTTTTCAGACCAGCAAAAATTGACCACCATTCTTTTCACAGACCGCTTTAAGTTTCCTTAACCTGGACTCTTTCAAAGTGCAGTTCAATAGATTTTTATTTTTTAGTGATTAACTTTTTAGCTGGAGGAGCATTGTTTATGAGAAGCTGTTTCCATTGCCTGGATTTCAATCGGTCTGTTAGATCTGCATCATCCCGCTGTCTCTAATGTACTCTATAATGTGCTTCTAATGTATTATGCACTCTATAATGTAGTATTTGTTTCTCCATGTTAGCTCATGGAAATGCATTTGAGGGTTTCAGTGGAGATAAGTGAATCTGAATCTAATTTCCACTGATCATCTCTAATCCCATATCAGCTCATTTCATCTTCCCAAACATCAAACAAATAAAACGTTCCTCGTGTTTTGTTTCTGAGCACAGACTTTGTTTTCTAGCAAATATTTTGAAATATATTTCAGATATATTATTATCAAGTATTTTCTGTATTGTAAGCTTCACAAAAGGCATTTTTGAGCCATTGAGTTAAGGCTGCTTTTTGCCTGATCAAAATTCAGTGTAGGCACAATGCAGCATAAAAGATAGACTAAATTATGTTGGCTCACACCCACTTCAGCCCCTAGTATCAAAGTATATGCGTTGTATTGATGCATTGTATCAATATAATGCATCACATTGTATGCTGTCTTTGAGCAGCATTAAACTATGGAAAGCCATTTCTGCTATGGAAAAAATTAATAAGAAAGGAATTTGCAACTTTTTATGTGAGCTTATGTCTTGCATTTCTGACTTCCTCACAATTCTGACCTTGAGGAAAAGGTCAGAACTGCGAGATTAAACTCAGGATAAATATAATGATTAATTGCGACTTCTCAAATTTGACTTTTTTTTGTGCAATTCTGAGTTTAGATCTTGCAATTCTGATAAAGAAGTCAGAATAGTGAGGATAAAAAGTCAGAATTATCTGATAAAAACTCGCAATTACCTTTATTATTTTTAATCTGTGCAAGAAACAGGCTTTCATATTAAATGTGCAATTCTGAGTTTAGATCTTGCAATTCTGATAAAGAAGTCAGAATAGTGAGGATAAAAAGTCGCAATTACCTTTATTATTTTTAATCTGTGCAAGAAACAGGCTTTCATATTAAACGTTTTGTATAGATACACCTACGTGCCACTTCAGAAGTGCTTCTGTGCCACCCCTGCGATGTAAATTTGGCAAAAGTTACTCAATTTGACATTCCGCTAATGGCATTAGTGGCTTGTTTTGGTGTTAAAGGTAACACTTGCTAATGTGATGTTAATGCAACCCGATGTGTGGACTAGCCATTATTCACCATCTCCCATATTGATCCACCAAAGTGCCGGTGACCTTCTAACCTTACAATTTGACCTCTGTATGCTGATGGAGAAGGTGTTAATGAGAACTGGTGTGACAGATGGGGCATGCATTGAATTGGATCGCTTCTTTTAGTGTGTGTGTGTGTGTGTGGTTAACCAGAAGCCCCTACTTGTATGCATTTTACTGCACTTAATCTCTTTATTCCATTTAAAACCCTGCACTTTCTTAATAAGTGTGCTTTGTAGACATGCATCGTTTTGCACAGTGCAAGCCAAAGCACGAGCCAGCATGCGAAATGAAATGCCTCAGCAAGAACAAAGACAATGCAACTCTCCAGTGGGCTTCAACAACATGTCTAGCTTATGTGTTGTTCACCAACTGAGCTGAGCTGCAACAACCAACGCAATCCGATGCAACTCATCCATCCATTTGCACGTGCGCACGCTCGTCGTCACTTCTGAGATTCCCCTCACAGCTGCTTTTTATACTCACTTCCCACCGTCCATCATTGAGAGGTGAGTATTTTGCAAATGTTTTGGGGGTTTGTGGCCTTCTGAACTGTTTTTATGAGTTATAACTGTCGTGTTAGATGAACAATTTGCACACGCTTGTCTGTGAGTATCCATTGGGATCGCGTTGCATAGTTAGCCAGCAAGCAAACCGGCTAACAAAATGCAGCTTGAATTTGTTGGTTTTTACTTTTGTGCTCCAAATTAGTTCAGCATTCGACTTCTGTGTTCAATTTATTATAGTAATCGTGTATATAATCTCATTTATCGACAAATAAAGTGACTATAATATGAGGTAGCGGAGTTTAAAGATGTTAGCCGGGTTGCTAACATTAGTTTTAATCTATAATGACAGCTTTTGTCTATTTCATTCTAAGAAACATTAAAATCTCTGTTATGTGCTGAATTAAAGGGGGAACAATAAGAAAGTGGGTGTGTGCAGTTGGTGCATGTTCTTGTTTTGACAGGATTCTTTGCCAAGATTGAGCAGTGCGAGTTTGTGTGTAAAACTTTATTTTTGAATAATATTGTTTTATTTGTTTACATTTATATAAAATGTTCGCCAACACGTTTAATGTATCACCCACGTACAAATGCGTTAGTGACGATATCTGTTTGTTTAAAGGAACCGCTCGCCAAAAAAAATTTAATTATGTAACGGTTAACTCACGCCGATTTTGTTCCAAATCCTATTGTTTTCCATCTAACTTGAAACACAAAAGCAGTTGTTAGACAAAATGTGAGGGGGACTGACAACCTCAGTCACTATTTACCTTCACTGCATCATTTTTCATCCAATGAAAGTGAACGGGATTGTGATTCTGTGGTTTAAAAAGGAAAATGAGCATCATGAAAGTTGCTTATATAACTAATTTGGTTTATTCTAAGTCATATGAGACATTTCTGTGAGGAAAAATACCCAAATTAAGTTATTAGTGTCTAAATTCTCAATGGACAGACAATAGTCACCATTCACTTTCATTGTGTGAAAAAGAGCTGCCTAGTCATTCTGCTGACTAATTACTTTTGTGTCCCACGGGAGAATGAAAGTCATACAGGTTTGGAACAACATGAGGTTGACTAAATTACGACAGTGTTTTGAGTTATTACTGTAATATGTCTTTTCCAATTGGTCAGGTCTAGGGGTGGAGGCTTTAAAATACCCCACGACTGCCTTTCTGCCTTTACGTTTCTTGCTTTTTTAAAGGGGTCATATGATGCTGCTAAAAAGAACATTATTTTGTGTATTTGGTGTAATGAAATGTGTTATGGCCGTGCTTTTGCTTTCCAGATCAATTTATTGCAAGCAAATAGGCGCTGGATGTTCTAAAGCATCGATGCATTGGGGAAACTGAGGTGAGCTATTGCACAATATCATATTTGTCATTTATTAACACTCTGTGAGTAATAAGTAACTTATTGGTTAGGTGTTTCAGGATTTATGGATGGTGTTCCATGGAAGAACTAGGATAAAGTCCTTTTTAGAAGCATAACCGCTCCTTTAACTTCTTATTGGATCTGTTTTTAATTTTTGTCTTGGTCGTATAGACCCATGGCAAAGTGGTTTCGAGATCACCTAAGTTTTGGCAGCAGGAAAGGACCGCCGCAGCCCCCGAAACCGGACTACAGCGAAAGCGAGATCCTACGGGCCTACAGGGCTCAGAAAGACCTGGACTTTGAGGACCCTTACGGACCGTCCGAGAACCGGGTGCTGAACGGCTCAGGGTCAGTGGAAACGTTCCCCGCGTTTGGCGCGGTGCTGTCCAACGGCGTGGAGGTGAAGATCGTGTCTCCCAAACACAGACTGATAAAAGTGGAATCTCAGGAATTCGGGCGTAGCAAAATACCACTGAACATCGTGACCTTTGAGGAACCGCAGGCCCCTGTAAGTTCTTGTTTTCTTAACGTATAGAGAGCTTAAATGGGTCTTACTGGACTGTTATCAGTAAGAATTATGTGCTTTAAAAGGTTTTCAGTGTTGATGTATGGAAAAATGATTGGGATTGAGCAAGAACCAATCCCAGAAAGTGTAAAAGCATAATTTTGTTGTGTATTCATCTTGGTGAATAATTGTGATTTCAAGCATTTTTCCTCTTCTTATGTGTACTTGAATGACAAATGTTTGTTTAAATGAAATTATTTTACCAGCACATTAATTATGTGGTTGTTTATCTTGGCGTAAAGACCCTCCAGTCAATTTCTCCAGTCAAAATCGTGAATAGGTCAATATGTCATAAATTAGGTGGTTATGAGAGTCGCAGGGGTTGTTTTACTAGGATTACAGTGATGTGTGATTGTTTTAGAGTAGATTTGTTTGGTGCACGTGTCATGGATGAGTTTTGCAGACAGTCATAACAAACCAACCAGACGCACAATTTGCTCGTGTTTCCTGAACTCGGCCGGTAATGATTGTCTTTTGTCATCAGAGGTGAAGGGTGGGAGCATTGGGAATCAATTTCATTAACCCAAATACATTTAATCCCAATGCCTGCGGGTTTTATAGACTCCCACACCAGCCCTCTCTCTCTCTCTCTCTCGCTTGTTTAGGTTTATAAAGGGATTGTGTGTCCAAAAATGAAAATGTTATGTCACTCAAAATTTTGGTTCATATATCTCCTTTTTTTCCAGTGAAACAAAAAAGAGCAAAATGTTCTTTTATTTGCAATGTAAGCATAATGCTTAAAATTTGGCTGACAATTTTCAGACTGGACAAAAAAGAATTATAAGAATAATTTTAGTATTATATTTATGTACTATTAGGCCTACAGTATATACTTTTATGTGTCTGCTTTCAAAAGAGACCAGGATTACGTTTTGTAGACCAAAGGGTTTGAGAGCTGCGGCCTTTAAATTTTGGGTCTGTAATTTTTTGGCTTGTGGTTGTTAAGGGATGTGTGTGTATATATATATGTGTGTGTATATATATATATATATATATAGCTGCACATCACAGGAATAAATTAGATTTTAATGTATATTAAAATAGAAAAACGTTATTTTACATTGTAATAATATTTCACAATATTAAATTTTTTCCTGTATTTTTGATCAAATAAATGCAGCCTTGATGAGCATAAGAAACTCCTTGAAAAAATATTAAAAATCGTTCTGATCCCAAACTTTTGAACAGTAGTGTGTGTGTGTAACATTTATTTAATTGATTTTTATTTTTGTATTTTCCATTTTCATTTTAAAGTTTAATTTGAATGTTCTAGTAATTTTTGTCATAAGGTAATGTTACTGTTTTTTTTTGTGTTTTTTTTTTATATGTAGTTAGTTAATGTGGTGTTCATTTATATTTCAGGTTTAGCTTATTTTAGTACATCAAGTTAAACTAAATGAAAATGAGAAGTACTAAAAATGTTTATTATGGTTTTAGTTTAAGTTTTACTATAATAACCCTAATGGCTGAAAATGCCAGACTGAAAATGCTTCATGTGTTTTTGCACAAAAGCTGCCAGAATTGCATACTGCGTAAAACTCTGCAGCTGTCTTAGTTTCTGATTCATATGATCATCATGATCACTCATCATCCTTGTTCTTTCTCCCCAGGTGGTTCCCTCGGCTCCTGCGGTCGGGGAGACTGATTACTCTGACCCGTTTGACGCCAGGCCGGACCTGCGGCCCAGACCCGGCTGGGAGCAGAACGCTGTAGAAGCCTGCAGCAGTTACATGGAGCCGTTTGAGGCCCAGCGATTCATAAGCGGTACAGCAGTTCCCCACTGGATCTCTTATAATACCAAAGAGAGCATTTATTCAGCCATTGTTATTCCAGTCGGTTTAATTTGTGGTCTGGACTGTGGTATGTGGTACTTTTTAGTGATGCACCGAAATGAAAAATCTTGGCCGAAACCGAACAAAATGAAACACAAGGCCGAACACGGTTTTTCATGTTTTTTCCCCATGTATTTTGACAATTTTTTTTCACCATTGCATAAATTAAATAGCCAACGCAGCAGATTTATAAATGAGTCTCATTATGAATACGTCGCACGTATCGCATTGTCACATGCCTTGTAAAAATTCGTAAAAATGTCAACTGATGAGTAATACTGTTTCAGCGCAGATTTTCCTCACGCTTTGGACTTTGAACCCTGGTTAACAAGCAGATAGCGCTGTCAGAATACATGCAATTCATGCGAAAACATAACATTCTGCAGTTTATTAAGTAATTGTTTAAGGCCATTTTGCGATTTCAATCATCATACAGTATCCAACAACAATCAGCCCTTCTCATTGAAGACATGCGATGCAGTACTAAACAGTCTCTCGCTGTCGGTGCTTGTAATGATTTTTGCGTCTTACTCGGAGAGTTTAAATGCTTCCACACTGCTAACATGTTTGTTGCATTATAAAGAGCGCCTCTCTCTTTACGTTGGTTGCTATTTGATAGCGTCACGTCATTGTTCGGTACAATTTATTCTGTCTTTTCGCTTATATAATTTCGGTTGCCGAACATTCGGTGCATCCCTAGTACTTTTGTATGTTTTTGAAGCTTGACAGCTCCAGTCCTCATTCAATTTCCTAATACTCATACGTAATGTAATATTGTGTCGTCTGGTTCAGTTGAATGTGTTTGTCGTATGTCAGAGCTCCAGCACAGCTCAGATCGGGGCAGAAACAGCCCGCAGCTCTACGACAGCCCGTACGAGGAGAGAGTTTGGCCCCGGGCGGCCCCCGAGGAGGACGAGAGGCCCGTGGATGAGTACGAACAGCCCTGGGAGTGGAAGAAAGAGAACATCTCCAAAGCCTTCGCTGGTAAGACGTGCTGCTGGGTAGAGATGGGCTCCATCCACACCAGTACGTTTGCATCCTCTTTTGAGAATGTAGTTTACCACACTATAAGCAGGGTCTGAAATGAACAGTCAGCAAATGTGAGTAAATCAAACAGTGTTATTTGACTGTCAGCCGGTGTTTGGGAGCAGCTTCCTTTGGTTGGCAGGTGTGGCAGAAAGTTAGTTTTGAACCCTGACTACCGTGTGATGCATCAACAGATTAATTCATAAGCACGGTATTATCATTCGCAGCTCTAAACACTGGATTTGTTTGCATTCAATAAAATGATCTGTGGGTGCAGTCTGTCTTTTATCCTGCACATGAGAAAGGAAGAGGGATGTGTGGGGCGTCTTGATAGATGGAGACAGGAGGAGAGGAGAGAAGTAGAGCAGTCATGCAGAAAGATAATAGCCGCTGTGTGACTTCTGCTCTGCATCACGTCCACACACACACACACACACACACACACACACACACACTCAGATCATCTCTCCCTACGTGACTGAAATGTCACACACTCTTCATCACATGGTAATTTCATCACTTCTGATCAGATTGCCGGTTGCTCATGGATTGTTCGTGCTCTGTCAGATGCATATTCCTCACAAACATGGCAAGAGCTTCTCAAATCAAAGCAGGAATCCTCCTCTACCAAGATGCTGGGAGAGAGTAACTAGTGTTGTTGGCTAAAGCAAGAAACACTACTTCTATTGCTTATACTGATGGATAGTGATTTGAACAAACCCTTAAATCGTAAATATAGAATGTTAATGCTTTTTTTTAAATATTCCACAAAAATGGTTGTTGTTGTTCTTAATTGTTCTTAACTATGTTCTATGTTTCAAAATATAATATGAAGATATACTGCATAATTTAATGCTGTACATTTATAATTTTATGGGGGGAAAACATAAATTAAAGCAATTAAAACACATTTAAGTATTAATACAAATATATAATTTAATTTAAAAATGCAAAAATGTATAATATTTTAAATATGAATAAAATATATAAAAAGTAAAATAGATCAAATGAATTGTAATGTATTTATATATTGCAAAGTGGGTATTTTTAAGTCTTTTTTTTTGGTTGCATTTTTAAAGTTTCTAATTGTTTTGTAGTAGCCTTTGCAATATTAATGTATTTCTTTAATTTGAGTAGTTTTATGAGTAAGTCATATTTTAAATAATTAGAGTAATTGAATAATAAATTATTATCTTTAATAGTCGTAGTTAATACTTATTTATTACATTTGTTTATTTGATAGTATTATTGCAGTAGTAATGTATTTTATGGGGGAAAGCATAAATGAAAACAACTAAAACGCATTTAAAAATTAATACAAATATTAATTATACAAATCTAGAATATTTTGTATATAAATAAAAAAAATATATAAAATTATTTGTAAACCTTACTAACTATTAATAAGCTGCAATTTAAGAGTTTATCGATGCAAAAGTCATAGTTAATAGTTAGTTAACAGTGAGAACTAGTCCCCAAACTAAAGTGTGACCCCTTTTTTAATGTTTTGTAGTAACTTTTGAAGCCAGAGACTGGGATCAATGCACGCTGCCCCGTGAAGAGGCATCGAGGAAGGCAGGAGCGTCCAGAATCAGCCCTTCGTCCAGCAGAGCCACCAGCCTGCACAAACCCAGCAACACGCAGGGCTTCCTGGGAGAGAGAGTGGATCCCACGTTGCCCCTGGAGAAACAGGTGTATGTATTAACACATGAACCGCCTGAGCTGTGCTGCTTACAGGAAACTGTATGAAATACTTAAAAAGTATTTTAAAGTATTTAAAGGGATACTCAGCGTACTGACACAGAAGAGCGTACGCTGCTTGCGTTCAGTGGATATTCTCCAAAATGGCGCTACGGTGATGTGGAGAGACACAGAGGAGACAAATTGTTGAATAAAGTCGTTATTTTTGTTTTCTTCGCGTACAAAAAGTATTCTCGTCGCTTCATAACGTTACAGTTGAAACACTGATGGCAGATGGACTATTCTGACGATGTCTTTCATACTTTTCTGGACCTTGACAGTGTTATTTACTTGGCAGTCAATGGGACAGTCACAAGCCTCCCGGTTTTCATCCAAAATATCTTAAATTGTGTTCCGAAGACGAACAAAGCTTTTTTTACGGGTTTGGAACGACATGGGGGTAAGTGATTAATGACAAAATTTTCATTTTGGGGGTGGAGTAACCCTTTAAATACTTGAAAATTAAATATGTGAAAAGTTGTAATATTTAATCACAAATAACATGAAGATATGGTGGTCAGATGAGAACACATATGATGTGGTGTGGTGAAACATTTCCCTCAGGAAAGTTCTGTGGTGTGCATAAGTAGCTAGTTGAATTCAAGAGAAGAGCATTCTGCTAAAATTTCAAGTGCCATCACTATTTATTACACCACCCTGCGTCATATTTGCTGAGTGAAACCCAATACACGTTGATTCCAAAAATAGTGTCTGTTTTGCTCTATAGCACATCACACTTTGTCACAAAATGCATTTCGTTGCATTTTTGCTTTCAGCAACCATTTGTAAGGTGGGGAAGTCTTGTTTTATCCCTTCATCAGCAGAACAACTGCCACAAAGACATGATTCCTGTCTTCCTTTAAGCCAGATGACTACTATTTTTCATTTCTCAGATGATTTTTGCATGTATGAATGATTCTGAAGACATTATTTATGCCTAATCCTGACTTCAAGGATAAAATTATGAAGAATTATGTCTGGTTACTGAAGAAAATGCAAACGTGAACCAGATGTTTTCTGCTACATCTGTGGGTGTTTAGTACATCCAAACAGCCACATAAAATGACAGTTTTTGTGGGGAAAAAGCTTATTTATAAACCGGTTTATGTACATTATTATTTTTTTTACATTAAATGTATGAATGAACATGTTTCCAATCCGTTGCAGATTGTAAGTTAAATGATACATTTTGAATACTACTTTTTGTCATTAAAACCAAAACGTTTGACATTTAACTCCTTTTGTTAGTTTAAGAAGTGCATTACTTATATATCTACAATTTGAACATTTGTTTGCTGATTTTGTGAAAAAAAACTATATTTGATTTTCTTTCAAGATGCAGGGCTGTGTATTAATATTGTCAATGAATTGTACGCAATCTCTCTCCATTTTCATATAACGGAAGTATTGAGTCTCGTGACACTTCACAGGTGTTGAAATCAGCTACTGAAACCCTAATAGTGGCCCATCTGTGTGTGTTTCAGATGGTACCATGGTGCATTGACTCGCTCAGAAGCTGAATCTCTGCTCACGCTGTGTAAGGAGTGCAGTTACCTGGTGAGGAAAAGTCAGACGAGCCGAAACGACTATTCGCTGTCTCTCAGGTACAGTCTTACACACAAACTCACTGTCTCAGGTGTACTCTACAACCCAAAAAATCATTCAGGAGCATGATTTACAATGTTTAATGTTCAGTCATTATCAGTCATTCCCTCACAAGTAGACTGTTTTGTTGTTTTGATTTTCATATAAATTTCTGCTGCAATTCAGAGTCATGTTGTTTGTGGCTTTTCTCAGAGCTTTTTGGTTTGGTTCAGTCCTTGAGTACAAAATGACATCTTTGTAGAAACAAGGCCGCTGATGACCTGGGCGTTCTATTAGTGTGCTGTAAATGTCCATTAAAGCGCCAGCTACTGTTTTGTGCTGTGTACTGTGAATGCTTTCAGATGTATAATAATTGAAGTACTTGTCCCACATTCACATTTGTTTCGTGAAACAGTCAAGAGTAATTTGATTCTATAAATAGAGCAAATTGTTCTTGCTAAACTAGGTTTCTCTTTCTGCATCTTTATGGGAAATGTAAAGACCTTAAAATAACCGTTAAGGTTTAATGTTTCTCTGGACACAAAATTACCACCAATATTTACATGATTATGTACCACCGTAACTAGTCTAAATTTACATTTTAATGTACTACTCCAGCTGTTCTAAATGAAACATTTGATATTTACATTTTCTTACAATTTTGAAACCAAACTATCATAGAGACTTGAGGGTTGTTTTGATTGGACTTTGGCCAGTAAGAAACCAATTAGCAACCAGTCTGAACACCCTAGCAACCATATAGCAACGCCCTGGCAGCCATCTGGTTCTACTTTGCAGCCTCTTTCTATTTCTCTTTATCTAGATCTGCTCTCATGTATTGAATTTTTTTCTTTCCCCCTCGTGCTACCTACATATTGTACAGCTGGAGGGCAGTTACGTCTAGTTATTCTAGTTCTGTGTAATATATTCAGGTTTGAGATGTTTTGTGTGGGTCTGAATGCGTTTAGCATGTTATTAATAATGTAGTGCCCAGCAAAATGCAGTATGGCTGCTTTTCGGTTTTATGGGGGTGAGCAGTATGACCAAAATCTTACATCATCGTGGTATTTTAATCTTATCTTTTAATAATTTTTTAGATTGTATGAATCACAGTATTGTTATTTATTTATTTATTTTGGCTGGAAATTCAACAAAAATGGTTTATATATTAATTATTGTCTTAATTCCTATTGTGAAATGATCCAGTAAATTAAATAATTTACAAATGAAATGTGCTTCATCTCATTTAATTATTTTTCCTTTTTATTCCTTTTTTTTTTATTGTGACGATTTGCAACATCATTTAGAAACCATAAACTCTTAATACCAATTTTATCCTCGACGTCTTTGTGACACGGACAATTTCTGTATTTACACAAATCTCCACATTTCCTTACTGCTTCCACTTCAGTGCTAGTGCTTTAGTACGGTTTATATACTGTTATAATATTTATTCATATTTTGAATTGGTTTTTATTTATATTTTTTTAGGTTTCATTTTAGCTTTAGTCATTTTATGTGCTTTTATTAGTATTCGTTTTTAATTCTATTTAGCTTTTTTATATCATTATTTATTTTTAGTAACTTTAGTAGCTTCAGCCTAAACCTGTAAGGGTTTACCTGAATTTTTTTATTTTTAAATGGAACAGTTTATTGAAACTAGGCAACACACAAAAAAACACATTTGATACATCAGGCTTTTATGGCTCATATGATATAGTGAGAATATGGAGCTCGAACTCCAATATGGAGCTCAATTAATTTTTTTATTTTCACAAATATGAAATTCGGTGCAGTTGCTCATATTTATATGGTCAGAATGTTCTAATAGCTTGTAATGAAAATCATAACAGTATAGCAGAAAACTTACATGAAATACTATATACAATGGCATGCGAAAGTTTGGGAACCATCTGTGAAAATGTTAATAATTTTAACAAAATAAGAGAGATCATACAAAATGCATGTTATTTTTTTATTTAGTACTATCCTGAGTAAGATACTTTATATAAAAGATGTTTACATATAATCCACAAGACAAAAAAAATAGCTGAAATGATTAAAATAACCCCCTTCAGAAGTTTGGGAACCCTTGGTTCTTAATACTGTGTGTGGTTACCTGGATGATCCACGACTGTTTTTTTTTGTTTTGTGATGGCTGTTCATTAATCCCTTGTTTGTTCTGAACAGTTAAACTGGTCACTGTTCTTCAGAAAAATCCTCCAGGTCCTGCAGATTCTTCAGTTTTCCAGCATCTTCTGCATATTTGAACCCTTTCCAGCAGTGACTGTATGATTTTGAGATCCATCTTTTCACACTGAGGACAATTGAGGGACTCGAACACAACTATTAAAAAAAGGTTCAAACATTCACTGATGCTCCAGAAGGAAACACAATGCAGTTTGAAAACTTTTGAACAGGATGATGTCCAAATTTGTCTTATTTTGTTGAAATATAATTTTTTTCCATTTAGTACCACCCTTCGGAAGCAACAGAAGATACTTGCATGTTTCCCGGAAGACAAATTAAGTCCAATTTACCTTGATCTTCAAATTCAAAACGTTTTTCAGCTATTTTTTTGTCTTGTGGACTATATGTAAACATCTTTTATGTAAAATATCTTACTCAGGACAGCACTAAATAAAAAAATAACATGCATTTTGTATGATCTCTCTTATTTTGTTAAAATTATTCACATTTTCACAGATTCTGCAAGGGGCTCCCAAACTTTCGCATGCCACTATATATATATATATATATATATCAGTTGTCTCTCTGTATCTCCCAATAATGTCTTAAGATGGCATTTAAATGCTTAGTTTGATGATCAGTTGATTAATATTTCACAGCAGAAGACAAATGAAGCACGAGCTGAAGGCGGGCTTTTGTACAATTATACTAAAAGGCCTTTTACTTGCTAAAAAAATTGTCAACTATCAATCAGATGACAGAATGCATGTAGCAGATTGTGTTCAACAGCAAAGTTTTATTTATGTTTATCTTTTAGAGGCCTTAGAAATTTGCATATAAAATATGAAACCGTAGGCTTTACGGGGTTAAACTGTGTTCATGTAACATTTTTTATTTTAGCTTTATTTCAATGAATGAAAATGATTTTTAATGGTTTTAGTTGACAGTAACAACACCGTTTCACCTATTCATAATGTACAGAGGTCTCGCCTACTACTATTGTTGTATAAACAGTATATTTCTACTGTTCCAGGTCGGCCACACAAAGCAATATGCAAACTCAATGACTTTCTCTCTCTCTCCCCCTCCATCTGTCTGTCTCCGTCTCTCTGCAGGAGCTGTCACGGGTTCATGCACATGAAGTTCTCGCAGTCTCGTGATGGGAAGTTCATCCTGGGAGAGAACAGTCCTCCGTTTGACTCCATCCCTGAAGTCATTAATTACTACACCACGAACAAACTGCCCATCCGCGGAGCCGAACACCTGTCTCTGCTGTTCCCGGTGCTGGTGCAGACGCTCTGAGACCACACACACACACGCTTATCACGCGCTCGCACACAGCCACACTCAGAGCTTCACTCAGACGGCTACTACAGTGCTTCATTTTCAATCACATATCACCGGCTCTTCGAGAGTTTGATTTATGTTTGGAGTGGGAATTAGATTTTTCAGGCGTGTGATCAAATTCATCCCTGGTGTGAATGAAAACACAGTCGGCCTGTAGTGACACTGTATCGATGTGCAACACGCGTGTGAAGAATATTTTCCACACTACTGGACTCTAAAGTGTCTTCGCATCACATTGGGAACTGCAATATTATTACTTTCTCTGCTCCAAACTCTTCAAATGATAGATTTAACATTTGAGGATAAAATGTAGCCCGACCAAAGTATTTATAAAGATTTAGCTAAATACTAAAAAGCAATGATGTACAGTTAAAATCCCATCCTCTGTAGGATTTCTTGATTTTAAAAAGTGAAATAATTCACCTGAAAAGACGGTTGTCATCATCTGCTCATTCTCATGTCATTCAGAAGAACCTGTTTGACTGACTTTCTTCTGTTGAACACAAAAGAAGATATTTTGAATGATGTTAAAGATGCTTTTTTCCATGCAGTGAAAGTGGATGGTGATCATGGCTGTTATAATCTAAAAAGGACAAAATCAGCATAAAAGTCTTCTAAAGCCGCACAATAGCTTTGTGTGAAGAAAACACTCCATTTTAGTTATACATAAATGTTTCACTATGCCGCAGCTGTCAATTCTCATTTGTTTCTCTATATTCAAATCAATATTTGTTGACAAAAGTCGAAACTGGAACAGTCATAATTATGGTATTTTAAAAAAAATCTAAAGTATGACGAGATAAGTCATAATTATCCAAATTATGAGTCATAATTGACAAAAATGATAAATTGTAATACAATAAAAGTTGAAATGACAGTAGAAATGAGAATCATAATTGCAAGTCAAATTAAAGCCACAATATTAGTTGTTAAATGTAAATGTTTCAGTCTTTTGCAGCTCTGAATTTTGATTTGTGTTTTCACATTCAAACTAGGGCTGGAGGAAAGATACAAATAACGAAGTCAAAAAAAAAAATAAGTCAAAATTTATGTAATGACACATTTGAAACTGACAGTCAAATTATGACGTGCTAATAAAAGGTCCAAATAACAAGAGGAAAGATACAAATAACTCGTTTGGTTTGTTGGTATAAAGTCAAAATTTATGTAATTATGACACATTTGAAACTGACAGTCAAATTATGACGTGCTAATAAAAGGTCCAAATAACAAAGAAATGAAGAAAGTCGTAATTATGACAAGAACATTTTTGTCAATTACATAATTTACACTTTTTACCTCATAATTAACTCTTTCTGTTCATTTTAACTTTTAAACGCCAGAATTTTAGCTATTGTGTAAATGTTTCAATATAGCTGGGTTTCCATCCAAAGTTGCGAATTTAACTTATGCGCAAAACTGGAATATCGTATAAAACATTTGCGAACAAGCTTCGTTTCCGTCCAACAAGTCAAAGAGAAAAAATCGTCACTTCCTGATAAACTGGCACTATAAATCACTAAGAAAAGTAGGAGAATATAATAATTTTCATATATAATCAATTGAACACAATGAATACGGTCATTGCTTTTGGAGGTAGATGCTGCTGTTTGGGAACGCAGTCGTGTAAGACATTTCTGGGAGGCAATAATACAGAAATACTTTGATGACAGACTTTGCTTGTGCATTTCCGAATTACCATAACAACATTTCAGATGCTGTGGAATGAGCAGTGTTGCCTACTAATTTTCAGAGGAAGTTGCTAAAGGAAGCAATTATTAAATTATTAAATTATTCAGTTATTATTATTATTATTATTATTAAATTGAACAATTGCAAATAGCAGCTAACTTAATTCATGTGATACGTGTACTGCTAGTCATCTTTGGTTTCCTCTTTTTGTGTAATTTAGATGAAAAAAATGTGTCCCTTTTATTGTTTAAGTCACTTATCAAAAGTTGTTAAAAGTTGCCAAATAAATTTTTAAAATAGCTAAATTTGTTGCTAGGTGCTTTTGGAAGAATAAGTTGCTAGGGTAGTATGAAAAGTTGCTAAATCTAGCAACAAAATTGCTAAGTTGGCAACACTGCGAATGAGAGCGGTCCGCTGGTTAGTCAGGTTTTGCCGTCCATAGCGCAAAGTCACATGACATTTTTGATGCGCTTGGAGGAATTTATTTGCAAAATGCATTTCCATCTGCCATTATTCGCATCAACCCTTTTTCGCACAAGGCAAAAACCACCTCAAGCGAGCGTAAAAACTTTTTTGCTAATTAAGGGATTTTTATTAGAAATTTGGCATTTCCATCACTCGTTTCTCATGCGATACTTCAAAATGCGCATTAAAATAGGGTGATGGAAACATTGCTATTGTTGCAGCTCTCAATTCTCATTTGTGTTTTTACATATTCAAACTAGGGCAGAGGAAAAGATACAAATAATAACTTCAATTTTGGTCTGTTTGTCACACAAAGCTATCGTATGTATGGCCTCAAAAGTCATATGGACTATATTTACAGTGTTTTCATCCTTTTTAGAGCTTGCTGATGGTCACCATCCACTACATTGTATCGTAAATTTAGTACTATTCTAGTAAATTTCTCTTTTTGTGTTCCACTATATAAAATCATGCTGGTTTGGAATGACATGAATGTGAGTGAATAATGATTGAATTTTAATTTTGGGTGACTGTAAGTAAAAATGAGGGCCTCTTTTTAGGAACAGGAAGCCGGCCCTTAACTTCCTTTTGTCACTAACTAGAAGCGATGAATCATGGTAAAGCGGGAAGGAAGTGAATACATGACACTGGAATGTTCCCAATGTGACTTTCGCTTGTCCGGATGGCCATCTGCAAACCAAATCTGAATCCCGATTGTTGAGGATGATGAAAACAGGAAGTGATGTCCTCTGACCATCTAAAGCTGCACTTTCATTCGCTTCAGTGCTCCGGTCTTGTAGCATGACAGGAAGCGGTCATTACTGTGGCATTTGGCTTCACTTAAGGCAGCTGACACAATGCTGCCCGTCATTTCACTCCACCAGATACCGCTTAGTGCCGTCGACTCGTTTCTGAGGACTTCTTAGCAATACTTAAAGCTTCATGAGAAACCTTACATGAACCGTCTCTTCTTAGTTAATCTGGGTTTACGTGATATTTGAAATAAGGTCACCTATAATCATAAGCCGCATCCGTATGTTTGTAAATGCAGATGAAACTCAAGCATTTTCCTCTGAAGAAACACAATCTTCTGCTGTTCAGTGAATGTTATAGTAAACAGCTTTCAAATGAAACATGGTTTGGAATCAGTTTACTTGCACGTCCTCCGAACACACACACACTACTGCGTTTAGACTTCTACACAGGGTTTCTATTGCTATAGAAATCCACACGGTAGCTATTGTTAATGATGACTGTAATTTTAGTGCGTTTTTGTTTTGTTTTTTCTATATGCTGTTTTCCAGCTTTTCATTTCTTTGGATTAAATTAGGAGTTGTTTTCTAAAAATGAAGTGTGTGTGTGTGTGTGTGTGTTGAATTGTCATCTGTACGGTTGGATCCTGACTGGATGTGACGTTACTGGGCTGAAGGGTGAACCGTGTCTCTCAGCAGAAGGCAGCCAAACGGTTCCTCCTCATAAAGCGTTCATGCAACACTGTAAAAAAAATAGGTCAGACCTCCTCCATGTGACCGAGTTTATACACACTGTTGTTGACTAATGCTTCTAGGTGTGTGTGTGTGTGTGTGTTACTGGGAATCAAGCTCCATACAGCTGATATATGCTGTCAAGACGATGCTCATCTGAAACGTCTCTCATATCACTGTCACAGATGAGAACAATCAGCTTGGTGACTTTTGTAAAGCGCCGTTCTCATAATGCTCTCGTTTTTTGTTTGTGCCTTTCTCTAAACCAACAATTACTGGTGTTTGCTTCAAAACACCAAGCCTAAGGTCAGAAACCTACTCTTATGTATGCAGATGTTTGACCAGGATCTTGAGAATCTGTTGTATATATTTGATGTGCTCTTGTCCTACTGTGGCTGTAATTAATCTCTCCCCCCCCCCCCTCTATACAGTGGTGTGAACTGTATATATATATATATATATATATACATACAAGTGCCAACATTGTCCTGAGTGAGTCACACTGTAAATAACCGACCGTCCTGCATCCTTGCATTGTGTTATTGTCGGTATGTTGGGCATGTGTTGATGCAATACTGTCTTAAGATTATGAATAAGTGTCAAGACGAAATGGACTGTTTATTGTTATAATATTATTACACTATACTTATTATAGTGTTTTCATTTGCATAGTTGTGACACGCTACTCTTATCTAAAAGGTTTTAAACATAATTTAGCAATTTTTAAAATGATTTTAATAATTATTAAACATTGTAAAAGACATGGTGACAGTCACATAACCAAATATTTAAACATTCATGTAATGCTCATCCTAAAATGTTGATGGGCGTTACACTTCAAATGCCCATTTATGCAGTGTTTTTGCATGCACATATGTGGAAGACAAATTTGGGGTTGAGACGGAGTTATTTTTTGTTTGCTTTGTGATTAATGTGTTTTTGGCTGTAATTGTTCATTTTGTGTGTGTGTGTGTGTGTGTGTGTGTCGGTGTACTGTTCGCTGAAGCAGGAGTGTCGGGTCAAAGAAAATTCCTGAACAACCACCAGGAAACCAATTCGGTCACCACGGCAACAGCTGATCCTGGACTCCAGCCTCCCTTTGGTCTGATCCAACAAGATCTTCACGTTTTGGAAAGCAGAGAAGGGCAAATGAAGGGTGTGGGCAAGTTAAACTTCCTGCAGAATTACTAACATATAAACACGGTAACATAAGTACTGTAGTAGTTTTTGCTGAAGGAATAGTTCACCCCAAAAAAGAAAATTTGCTGTAAATGTACTCGCACTCAGGCCATCCGAGTTTGATTCTTCATCGGAACAGATTTGGAGAAATTTAACATTACATTACATTACTTGTTCACCAATGGATCCTCTGTAGTGAATGGGTGCCGTCCGAATGAGAGTCCAAACAGCTGATAAAAACATCACAATAACCCACAAGTGATCCACACCACTCCAGTCCGTCAATCAATGTCTTGGATGGCCTGAGGTTGAGTCAATTTTCATTTTTGGGTGAGCTATTCCTCTAAGACAAACATCAGTATTAATTATTTTTGTTCAAAACCGATTAATTTCTGTTCTTACTGTTTTTTTTTTTTTACAGTCACACTCAAAAGTGAATCATGATGATAGTTTTGTACAGGTAACCATGTATATTTAATCATATTTCTGTATTTGAAATGATAAAGTCTACATTTTAAAGCTAAACTATGTAACTTTTTTGGTTCAAAATTAACAAAATTTAAACTGAGCGAGCAATACATCATAAAATCATCTTTCAGACCATATTTTTTGCTCTAAATCACTATGGGAAGCCTATAATAATTATTCATAATTTATCCATTGTTATGTAATTATTCATATTTTTGTCGAGACGGAATTCCCGGGAAGCTGCATCATTCATCCGTGTGTGTTTCTGTTAAATCAGGCTACTAATATATGCAGTGAAACTATCTTGAAGCGACAACAACTGAACCTCGAACCGAAAAAAAAAGGCAAAGCGACATCAGTAATAAAACATGAATCAACAGTTTGCAGAGCATCACATTTGCTGTGCATTGAGGATATTCACAAACAATGTTTTTGTTGTTAACAATGGCAGCCTCTAAACCAGTTACTTTGATGCATATAAATAGCCTTGCAAAGTTATAGTTTCCACCGTTATTTGATAAGAATAACAGTCGTTATGTCGAAAGACAGCATTGCGAAATATTAGTAACATTAAAACTACTGATTTCAACAGTCAAAGCAACGGCATATGAGCTGCTTACCTGCTCATAAGGCATATTTTTTGATGTCATTATTGACATTTGCACTAACGCAATCATCCGCCTCAAGCCATCAGAACCATCCCCGCAGAACAACTGACGTAACAGCCAAAACAGTGTTCCTCTGCAAGTAACGTGTTTTGTGCTTCATCCGCTAGAGGGACAAAAGCTACACATTGTAGTTTGAAACTATTAAATTCATTATTTGCCTGACCCAAAACTCTCAGAAGACATTACAATTGTCTGCAAACACAGGGTGGATCTAGATAAAGTGTAGCATTATTTTCTTAGAGCATCTGTGAAATTTATTGGGCGAGACCAATTCTGTGGTAACTTTTTAACTTGTGTCTACATGTATGATGATTTGTGCTCATCTAAGCATACTTCAGCATGTTCAAACACACTGATGTTCAGGGTTTTTCCCTGCAGTGACAGTGCAGTAATGTTCACCTCTATTCTTTAAAGATCTTCAAGCTTCAGCAGGGTTTATCTAGCTTAATGACTTATGTCTAACAAATTATGACTTTAAGACTGTCATAATTATATAATGACAGTATGATTCAGCAAAGAACCCTCTTTGTTTTAAGAACCATTTCTTGCTGTAGGATTCTTGAGTCCTTGCTTTTTCATCGTGTGAACTTGTTTATATGTTGGCTTATAGTTCTGCAGTAAATGATTACTGAGTGTGCGGAATTCATATTTGCATGAATCAACATTCACTCTTAGCCTATATTTTCTTTAATTACATGTTTATGCAGATACATTCAGAATGTTTTTATCTGTTGATACATGTTGAAGCACAAGCAATGATGAATAAACATGAAATACTGATAGGAGTTGAAATTATTTTATTATGCGTGAAGAACATTTGCTATGAGAGATTGGTCACCAGTTTTGAGGTCATTGTACAAACATTACACACTATGTTTGGCCAATCAGAAAAAGTGAGTATGATACATATTCAGTTCAGTGGGTAGGAGGTTATATACATTTAACAAACCCCCCCCTCCCCCCCAGAGATCATGTGATCTGACTGAAAGTGCAGCACACTGAAGCCCATGCCAGCAGCTGCTGATGGGGTTGTTCTCTGATGCATTTGTTTTTTCTAATCTCCAGCATTGTCCTCATGGTTAACTCTCTCTTGTGCTCAGTTTTCAGTCTAACAGTTGACTTTGGTGGTCATTATGCAAGCTTTGCTCCGGCTCCCATCTGCTGCCGGTCGGACCCTCAGGGGTCACATTATTTATCTGGTGATTTTTTTTCCCACCTGAGCAGAATTAGCTACACCTCAAAATGTTTATTTCATAAAATTAAGTTTATTTTTATTATTATATAATTTTAATATATTGTATATTAGGGATTGGAACTAGTTTTTGCATAGGCTGTATTTTGCAACCCTAAAGCATCAAAAAAAAAAATATTTATTTATTTATTTTACCATTGGAATGGTGGTTTCACATAAAAAAAACTTCAATTTTGTTCAAACTAAAACTACAGCGTCATCATATTTTGTTAAATCTGTTATGAAGTGAACACAATAAAACTACACTAGCATAAATTCTGACAAGATACATTATAATTAAGATATATTGTAATTAAACAGTTGAATTGTGTTTCCAGGACAAGGTTTATATTTATATTTTTTATTTTTGATCACTTTTAAATTTTATGTCTATGCATTATGCCATATGCTGCTTTTTTTAAACACGTTTATTCGACAATTAATGAAAATGACTTTAAACCTCTGCATTTGTAGCATGTTTACAAACTAGATTTTTTTACACAAGATTTATTAGAGCGCACTCACGTGACCTGTTGCTACGGTGACACGTAACGCGCCGCAGCGTACCTGACGCTTGGATCGGTGAGTGAGTTGTGGAAGCTTCTGTTTATCTAATAAAACGGTATAAAAGTGATTTAAATATGAAAACAACACCGTGTCTACACCGGACGCGACAGCTGTCGTGTCGCGCCGCAACAGCTAAAGTCTGTCTACACTGGACGCGACAAAGCGACCGTTGAAAATCATTTGAAAGTTGTGTCATAAATAGAACGCAGCAACCGTTTAAAGTCGGGAATTTGCCGCGCCGCTCGCGTCCGGTGTAGACACAGTGCAAGACTTGTTTTTTTTGTTGTTTGAACTTGTTTTATAACAAGTGTTTTATAATTCTGCATTACATGATTAATGAGTGCGTGGAATTCATTTGCAGCATTCACTCATATAACAGTTATAATGTCTCATTTAATTAATTGTTAATGCAGATACATTCAGAATGTTTTTATCGGTTTATACAATTTAAAGCACAAGTTTTTGTTCTAAACACACTAACTGGGCTCGTGGAAACTGTTGTGTTCAGTGAGCAGTGATGCCTACACGGATAGAGCAGCTCTCCAGGGCCAAACCAAACCTTCTCAAGTTCCCTGACAGGTGCGTCACTGCGGTACATTATCATAACATACGATTCCTAATATAGATGAACACAAAGGGGTATGCCTTATATATATATATATATGACCCTATTTTTAAATACAACATCTTACTGCCACCAGTTTCTTCAATGACATACGTATAGGTACTAAAGAAATCTATTTTTAGTTTTTTGTAAATTTATGCAAAAATGGGTGTTCCAAACAAAATGTAATGAAAATAGGCTACTGCAATAATGAGAGTAATAATCCAGAACATTTTCAGATAAATATCTCCATGTGATCCATGTAAAATATGAAAACGTATGTACAGCATCCTATACAGAGGACATGCATGAAATGAACGGCTTTCTTGTAAAAGGAAATCATACTGGGCTTTGAAAAGTCACTTTGAACATCGGTTAAGAAAAGATAAACTGTATACAAGGACGTAAATCTGTGGCAACATCTTCTACAGAGGACAAAACTGAACTGCTGCATCCCAGGAGAGTAAAGACTGTCATTCGCTTTCACATGGTCATAACCTCAGTTAATGTTTGACCTATGAATTGGCATATTTGCCCACAAGG
Source organism: Sinocyclocheilus rhinocerous (assembly GCF_001515625.1). Lineage (NCBI taxonomy): Eukaryota > Metazoa > Chordata > Actinopteri > Cypriniformes > Cyprinidae > Sinocyclocheilus > Sinocyclocheilus rhinocerous. Next base: position 1,291,915 of record NW_015652144.1, read on the forward strand.
GGGCTCCTTGACTCATTCAAACTGCAGAAAACTTGGGCATCCTTTTGTGAATCATCAATGCTTTAACTCATGTCGGCCACATCCCCGGGCAGTAACACTGACTCCAAAAATACTTTTGTATATTTATGATGAAATACAGCAGTTATATGTGTTCAAACCACCCATTTATCTTTGTGCATTGATGCAATAATATTTATAGGCGCTCAGTATACTGGCTTGATGAACTACCAACTAGGTCAAAGAGCACCACTACTGCCTTTGGTATGAGAATCACTTCATTTACTGCCTTTATGCAATGCGAAAATGTTAAATCATCATCTTTGTTTCCATTTGTCCAGAGTTTCAAGTCATGTATTGAAATTGTCTCCACAGAACTGACTCCTCGCTTGGAGCAGCTCGCCCAGAGCAAAGAATCAAGCCGTTTCATTGAGGAGAGCAGGTGACTAATGTGATTTCCATTAAAACTACTTGCTTATTAAAGCTACAATTCTTAAAGAAATAGTTCACTCAAAAATGAAAATTTGCTGAAAATGTACTCACCCTCAGGCTATCCAAGATGTCGAGGAGTTTGTTTTTTCATCAGAACAGATTTGGAGAAATGTAGCATTACATCACTTGCTCAGCAATGGATGCTCTGCAGTGAATGGGTGCCGTCAGAATGAGTCCAAACAGCTGATAAAAACATCACAATAATCCACAAGTAATCCCCGTGACTCCAGTCTATTAATAATGTCTTGCGAAGTGAAAAGCTTCATGTTTGTAAGAAACAAATCCATAATATTAATTTCTCCAGTGAAAACGTCATCTCGTCTGAATCAGGAGAAAAATATGCACATATCAAACACTGTTTACAACCGAAAACAGTCCAAATCAGTTTTAAAGAAATATGTTGGTGGATTTTGATGTGAGAGGACAACAGAAGATGGACTTTTTCACTGGAGGAAGCGTTATTATGCATTATTTTGTATTTTGATGGATTGAAGTTAACGCCTTAATGATGAATTAGTTTCTTACAAACACGTGGCTTTTCACTTCACAAGACGTTAACTGATGAACTGGAGTGGTGTGGATTATTGTGATGTTTTTATCAGCTGTTAAGACTCTCATTCTGACGGCACCCATTCACTGCAGAGCATCCATTGCTGAGCAAGTGATGTAATGCTACATTTCTCCAAATCTGTTCCCATGAAAAGTGAATATGCGCTCTACACTGGACTGTACATGTATATTAAGTATTTATAGCCAGTTTACACACCTCTTTAATGTGAATATGCAATAGGCGATGAGAGGTAAACTCTTATTCATTCCATTTTATCTTCGTTAAAAGATACAAACAGTGATTTCACTTCCACAGTGTCTCCTGATGCACATCTCATAAGTTCAGTATCCGTTTAGAGAATCACGCAGCAGCACAACAACTGACGTCTTCATGCAATAATGGCTGGCTCTCCCAGTCCGACTGTACTCACTGTCCTCATGGTTCCATTCAAACCCTAAACTCAGTCTCAAAGCTCATCACAGGGCTTTAATCGGCTGCATTCTTCACTGAGGATGGTGTCTGTAATTAGTTAAAATGAAAATATGAATCTGGCTCTCTCAGGTGTCATCTAGTTGATTTGAAGTAAAGAAAGAAGCTGAAAGCAAATAAATCAGTCCACAACAGAACTAGTTGCATACTGCTTTTTTTTTCAGCTTCTAGAAAACAATGCAAAACCCAAAATTTTTTCCACAGTTAAGTGCTTTGCCTTGCATTCTGAATAGTATGCTCTCTTCCTACATTTGGACATTTGGCAATTGCAGTAGGCCACAAGGGATTTTTTGCATACAGAGAATTTGCATCCTATGCACAGTGTGCTGCAGAAATAGCATTATGGCAGTGTACTATTCTGAACATAGCTCATATGGCTGTCCTTACAGAAGGTCACCGGAGTGGATGGTTAGTGCAGCAGCGCTAAAAGCATGTCCTTCTGAAAGAGTGTGTTCACTGGCACTGCCTCGTATGCCAGCTGATGGATGGCAGCCTGAACGCCCTCTGCTGGCCACTGTAAGTAAATGCATTACATCTTATGCCCTTTTGCACTGCCGAAATGAATTTCTGATCTTGCACTCTTAAAAAAAGTTCTTCACTGGTTCTATAACCCTGTAAAGCCTGACATAAACAATAGCAGAAAACTGATTGATTTATTGATTTAAATGGAACAGTAAATTGAACTTTCAGACAAAGTATATTTTAGAATGGCATATGTTTTTTGTAGAGTATCATCTTTGATACATCAGGCTTTTATGGCTCATACAGTATGATATAGTGAGAAAATTGAGCTCAAACTCAAGGAGGAATAAAACACCTCAATTTTATTCAGAGGCTCAAACTGAGCAAAAATATGCCACAATTTAGATGAAAATTCTGATAACTTGTAAATCAATGAGAACTGAATAACAGTATAACAGACTACTGACATAAAATGCATATAAATATCAGCTGTCACTCTATATCTCCAAATAATATGTCTTAGTTCGATCATATGTAATTGCTTAACTTTATGATCCAAGCTGTGGAGTTGCAAAATATATAATGCAAAGCAATGATGATTGAGAGATGAATGAATACACAAAAGCCTTAGTACTATATCTGAAGCTCACATTTTAACATGATAAAAAAAAAACAGATGTAAATGCAAGTTGCTTAAGTTCAGTTTCCTACGTTCATCTTGAAATATTGTTACTGATGTAAACTTTATTTTTAAGTCTATTTTATAAAAATCAGTAAAGATTTCACTGCAAAAAGACACATGAACCACGACCTGAATGCTTTTACAATTATAAAAGGCATTTTACTTGCTAAAAAATGATAAGCTCAATCAGATAACAGAAGGTTGTTTTGTAGACTGTGTAACAGGTTTTTTTTAGCAAAGATTTGATCATGTTGATCATTTAGAGGCCCTAGAAATGTGTGTATCAAATATGATATAGGGACCCAGAAATCAAAACAGCATTGTAAAGAAGTCTCATCCTAACTTCTGAGCTTGTGCACATGTTGTCAGATTAATCTTTGGTATGTGGTAGTATTTAAAGTCTGGTGAATGCAACACTTTTTTTAATCATGCAATCTTCAAGTGTTAAAAAGCCTACAAGTATCAAGAGTTGAGGCAGTTCTGCAAGGATTCAGAACATATATAATATGTTTCAGTTTGCATCATCATGTCTGTGATCTAAAGCATTAGCAAAAGTTCAGCGAAGGACCCTCTTCTTATCAAGAAGTGTGAAAAAGTGATTTCCCCCTCAGCATCAATAACTGCACCCAAACACTTCCTGTAGTTACGCATGAGTGTTTCTCACCTCTGTGGAGGAAGTTCCACTCCTCTTAGCAGAACTGCTTCAGGCTCCCACCAATACCTCTTACCACCAGAGCCTAAATACTACCACAACCCACAATCTGACAACATGCAAAGACTTTTTTACACCACTACATAAGTTTGAAGTAAGAAAAAAGGTTATCCCATGATATGAGGCATTAAAATCATTTTTGAATAATTTTGAGATCTATAGTAACTAGAAAATGTAATGAAATAAATGGAAGAAAATGTAATAAAGTATTATTTATTACAAATTATTAAAGATAAATATGAAATTATAAATAATGCAAAGTAGAAGCAATTTCACTAGTGGTCTCAGGCAAACAAGCACTATACTACACTTTTTCCAGTGCATTTTCAAAGTTTGCAGAGGTGTTATTTTTTGGGCTAATGTTCCCCTAAGTAGTAAATTAGGTGTGAATTAAACTAAAGGCTATTAGCTATTTTTAAATGGGGACAATCCCTTCAATGTGTCCCACCACACCTTCCTGTTTCAATATGAAATATGTTATAGACAGGGGGGAAAAAATTACATTCATCGAGCCATTTCCTGGATTCTTTTTTCACAGTTCATGTAGCAAGATACTAACACATGCCAGTGCAAATGGTAAATGATATGATATCTGTGCTATGAAAGTTATGATTTCGTATGTCTGGGTATTTGTATGCTGTCTTACCACATACTCAAAGTATGAAGATTCCCTTCACAAAGGAAGTACATACTTTTAGAGTGTGGTAGCCAGGGTTATTAGCTTTTGCATTGCTTGAAATAAAAGAAACATTACTTGATATAAAATAAATTTTTAAAAAGTTAACTTATTTTATTTCACCTTGTAGACAAGACAACTTTTAAAAATTTTGTTTAGTTTAAGTTGAAGTACTAAAATGACCATAACTAAATAAACGAAAACTATTAAATAAAATTAAAAAGTATATATATTTAAAAAATGAATAAAAATGACAAAAACACAGCAAAATAACTCATACTTTAATTAAAGTGAAAACAGAACATATACAAATTATATTTATTTCAAAATATTAGCATAAACTGTTATAGTATATATTATGCTACAAAATAACTCTGAAGCTAAACTCAAAATGTTAGATCTCCAAAAGCAGGCCTGGTCATTTCTTACTTCTAATGTTTATCATTGTTCACCTGGTTTCTTTTTATTACTGGGTTTGCCGCTTTGCATCACAGGTTTAAAGCGTTGCATCAGACTGTTATTTGGCCCTCGAGCACGTTCTGTAAAATCATGTGCTTTTCAATGTTAATTGTGTGACACGTGGCACATCTGGGTTCTTGTGATCTTACAGTTAAGTGTTGCAGTTAAAAATGCCAAGCCGAGTTCAAGAATATGTCAGCTGGCGCAACCAAAGCGGGCGAAGACGCTATTGACATACTGCAGCGTTGATTCAAGCGCCCACGCGATCAGCGTTCCCATCACACCCTCATCACGCATACGACAGCTGGCCTGTGAGTGCATATCACCGCCCTTTTTATACTGTAAATGATCAGCTGCTGTGTATACAGTCCACAGAAAGTAACCCTGAGAGTTACTGACACGGGTTCAGTTGGGTTCGAATGGTAATTTGTTTTCTCTTTTCCATCATTATTTATCACTCTCAGCTCCTAAGCAGGTCCATGCACAGCACTCTCTCGCGAGGCCTGTTTCTTGGCCGGTTCCAAATCATGTTCTGAAGGCTGTAGCCAGTGAGAGGCTGCAGAAAATGGCTCGACCCAAGACCCGTCAGGCCCTGTTTGAGGGGTACGACCCCTACCGGGTCACTCCTGCCGCTCGGGCCGCCACCGCGTCCCCCAGACTGCTGGAGCTGTCTTTACCCTTACCACGCAAATGTAAAGGCCAATAAACAATCATCCCGCCATCCTTAGTCAAGCTCTTTCAGTAAACGATTTTTTTAATGTTTTTGGAAAAAAGGCTTAAATGCTCTGCATTTAGTTGATTAAAATACAACCTTTTGACTGTAGTGTAGTTTTTTTCCCCCAAGAAGTACACTCATAATGTCAGTCTAAAATAAGCATGTTTTGAGTTCTGAAAGTCAAAGTTGAAGTTGAAGCTTTCACATTTACCAAAACATTTCAAGTCAGAAAACATTCTGAAATACAATGCTTTGAAGGCACTTCATGTCAACATGAAATGTATTCATGTGTGGTAAATGAGATATGCTCAATGCTCAACAGGTTACTGCAGATCTGAAAATTCCCCCTCCAGCCTTCAGGCTAACATAGTGCTGTAGGTTACATTGACTCTTACAAAAAAAAAAAAAGATCACAGAATGAATAATGCGCATCAGCATTGTTCATCTTTCAGCAATATTTAAAACCATAAATGATCTGTGTTTTGACTATAAGAAATTCAAAGCTCTGTAACGAGTTCAATATCTATTTTAATTGCTACTAAACTTCAAATAAACCTTATTTACAGACTGCATTGTTAACCTGAAAGTACCTAAGTAATTTACAGCATGCACGTGTTGCTTCTGTCTGCTGTGTGTGCAGTTTGACTAACAATTGATTTCACAAAGAGCCTGGTGTAATTCCAACAAAGATCAATGTGTGATCAGATGATATTGAAATGAATCCTAATTCTCAATGAGTGTTATTTTATTTTATTATCACAAATTGGAAAACAGTCTATGCAATATCAGTTTAACGAATGATTCATTTTGGTATTCAGCAAACAACAAATGTCTCGTTTGAATGTATTTACTTGAGGTTGATTGTATGTTGTCTTTGTCATCTTAAGTTCTTCCCCATTAATTCTTCATCACGACTGAACTCATGAGAGACTCATGAGATTAATGCTGATATGTTTGTTTTGAGCGACTGAGCGAGGGAGTAAATGGCCATTATGGAGACTGCATGAATCATGCGATATTATGTGCACAGGCACTGGGATATAGAAATAATAATTTCAACATAAAAATAAATGTTGCATCAAAGCAACATTTAAGAAATGTAAATTTATGGAACTTATTTAGCCGTTGTCTCCTTAATATGTGCTTTGTCGATGTCATTTAGCAAGAAGTGACTCATTTCAGGTCTTCTTCGCAACAAAAACACATGACGTGCATCTTTGCTTAAATTCAACATTTTTGGACCACAGCACCAACGTTGACCCCTCAGTGGACATTTGAGGTGTTCTTTGGCCAGTGTGATTACCTTTATCATAACAGTGTTAATGCTGAAATATACTATACTACCCGATTTCCTGTTTGGATCTGTCTCCACAAATACATGCAGTATACAGTGCACAGTTTGCAGCAAGTATACTGTGGATCGGCTTGCTTTACACAGTGTAATGTTACAAGTTAGTAAGTTGAAAGTACTGTTCTGTTTGATGAGCAATAATTGTGTTGTTTCTCCTGCCTGTTCCTCAAACCACATATTACAAATGTTAATGTTATATCTGTGCTACACCCCAAAGGGAGGTAAAACATTCATTTGCATGTTATTGAATGAGAATCCGCAGTATACTGTACGCATTCCAATAACCTGTTGTAATGGGACTTTAGGGATGTTGATATCTGAAATGTGTGCTTCCTCTGAGCCTTTGTGATTATTTAAACTCTGTTTATGACAGGCCAGGGGTTTCACCAAGTTGTTTTACTTCAGGTGCATAACTCATTTGATTCTATATTCTCCAAATGTTTTGTTTATTTCTCTGAGTCATTCTAGTTCAAGTACTTCCGCTGATTTTATCACTCCACGTGGCAAAAATGAATTGCGGAAACATTTATAACAGAAAATAAAATGCATTACTGTATGAATGACTGTATTGAACTTGAGTTGTTAAAGGAATAGTTCATCCAAAAATGCTATCCAAGATGTAGACGAGTTTGTTTCTTCATCAGAACAGATTTGGAGAAATGCAGCTTTCCATCACTTGCTCACCAATGGATCCTCTGCAGTGAATGGGTGCCGTCAAAATGAGAGTCCAAACAGCTGATAAAAACATCACAATAATAGAGCTGTTTTGAACTGTTTTCTTTGTGAATGGTGCTTGATCTGGGCATATTTTCTGGGCATATTTCTCTCCTGATTCAGAGAAGATCACTTTTTCACTGGAGAGAGCAATTTTATGGATAGAGGACTCCCGACCAGAAGTAACGGTTTAAAGTTAAAAACGTCTTAGAGCAATATTATGGATAGAGGACTCGCGCCAGAAGTAACGGTTTAAAGTTAAAAACGTCTTAATGATGGACTTGTTACTTAAACACGCAGCTTTTCACTTCACAAGATGTTACTTGATGGACTGGAGTGGTGTGGATTATTTGTGATGTTTTTATCAGCCGTTTAGACTCTCATTCTGATGGCAAATATTAAGCAAATATTTGGTTTTAGTTACACCGTATGGCATGATTTGAATCAGCTTTTTGTGACATATTGTTCATGTTTACATGCTTTGTAAGTCATTTTGCAACTCCTATGTTAATGAAAGGATGTGGCAGTGTCGTTTGTGTGTTCATGGATAACAGCATCACAGTATTGTGTGTTCTGTTTGAATCTCCACAAGGGTGCTATGAGGTTGTTTTGACTGAAGGGGATTTGCAATTACATGATGAATGTTTTCCATCTGATGCCGTTGAAAACAAACATGCCCTCCCTCTCTCTCTCTGAGCAATTTAAACAGCCCTAAACCACTTCTGATCTGTTACAAATATCCTGCAAAAAGCTTTTCACTTCTCAAGATGTTACTTGATGGACTGGAGTGGTGTGGATTATTTGTGATGTTTTTATCAGCCGTTTAGACTCATTCTGATGGCAAATATTAAGCAAATATTTGATTTTAGTTACACTGTAAGGCATGATTTGAATCAGCTTTTTGTGACATATTGTTCATGTTTACATGCTTTGTAAGTCGTTTTGCAACTCGTATGTTAATGAAAGGATGTGGCAGTGTCGTTTGTGTGTTCATGGATAACAGCAGTGTGAGAAATGTCCCCTCATCACAGTATTGTGTGTTCTGTTTGAATCTCCACAAGGGTGCTATGAGGTTGTTTTGACTGAAGGGGATTTGCAATTACATGATGAATGTTTTCCATCTGATGCCGTTGAAAACAAACATGCCCTCCCTCTCTCTCTCTGAGCAATTTAAACAGCCCTAAACCACTTCTGATCTGTTACAAATATCCTGCAAAACTCGTTATAATATTCTAAACATCACCTGCCCATACTGTTGGAGGATTAGGTTTCATTTGGTTTCAGTTTAGTCACCAGACTCCTTTGCCGTTTTTGTTTCTATTCAAAGCTCTAGTATGTAGTATTACTACGGTCAAATATCTTAAACCATTATGGCATTTTCAAACATAAAGACTTATTTCCTAATTTTTTTTAATAATCTCACAGTGTGTAATGATAATTATTGAGCATTTTACAAATGCATTTCAGGTTTGTTTTTGTTGTATGTTGTTTTATGAAACAAAAAATAGATGTGCACATATTTTGAAATACATCTTTTTATATAGGCTACAATTAGGATATATATATATGTATATATATACACACATTTATTATTATTAAAATATAATCATACTCACTGTAATTGCATTATTGTATTATTTGCTGCATGAGAAACATTAGAACAAATAATTTTGATCAGATACGATACAAAACGATGCTATTATAATATTCTAAACATCACCTGCCCATACTGTTGGAGGCTTAGGTTTCAGTTTAGTCACTAGACTCCTTTGCCGTTTTTGTTTCTATTCAAAGCTCTAGTATGTAGTATTACTACGGTCAAATATCTTAAACCATTATGGCATTTTCAAACATAAAGACTTATTTCCTAATTTTTTTTAATAATCTCACAGTGTGTAATGATAATTATTGAGCATTTTACAAATGCATTTCAGGTTTGTTTTTGTTGTATGTTGTTTTATGAAACAAAAAATAGATGTGCACATATTTTGAAATACATCTTTTTATATAGGCTACAATTAGGATATATATATATGTATATATATACACACATTTATTATTATTAAAATATAATCATACTCACTGTAATTGCATTATTGTATTATTTGCTGCATGAGAAACATTAGAACAAATAATTTTGATCAGATACGATACAAAACGATGCTATTACAGCTATAGGCTAATACTCCATCAGTTCTAATGATGATATATATACACTTCAAACAGAGTGCACCACGCGCTTTTACGCATCACTGCGCATGTGTGTTGTTGGAAGAGCGCGTAATGTCAAAACAGATCAGATCATCACATCAGTTCCCTTGCCATCATTATGTCATCAGCATTTCCGGACACTTAAAGGCTGTAAATGTTGGACAGATTTCAGCTCTCGGCAACTTTATCCAGCACAGGTACAGCACGAGTTCATGTTGACTTTACGCGGTTGTTCTTTCGCTTTGGGTAATCCACCGTAATAGCCATTTAGTTTGCTTTGTTTGCGTTTTCATGTGTATTTAGAATGTGTTTTGACGTAGTGAATAGAAAAGGTAGAAACGAACTTATGTTTATGACTTAACTGTCCAAAAAGTGTTTTGTAAAAAGTAGTGTTTTTGCGCTTTATTGCGCCACTGGTGTCTTAGTTTAAATATTAGCCTATTATTTATTAGCCTATTTTAAATTATTTATTAATGTGTGTTTATTTATTAATAAATAATGTTTTATTTATTTTAATTCTGATTTTTTTATATACTCCGAAAATACACTTTTCGTCCGGTAAGGTTTGGATACAATTTGCTTGCGTGGGAAGCCCTGTAATGTGGAACATTGCGCAAGCGTTTGGCTGTGATCCTGTGGTGACTTGATTTGTGATTATTTCAGCTAAAACATCCTGATTTTACGTTCTCACAAGCCAGAGATGAGCCAAATGAAGCTGCCTCGAGCTGGACTTCTCCTCTGGATGTGTGTAATGAACAGGGTCCTGGACACGGGTAAGCGTTTATGATGAATGTAAACGTACTTTTTTCATTTAAAATGACAGTCTTGGTTGTGTCAAAGCTGTAATGTAGTCGGGGGCGGATTGGCCATCTGGCAATTCTGGCAAATGCCAGAGGGGCTAGACCATTTTGTTTAATGTGGGCTGGTCAGATTTTTTCTAAATATATATAAATAAATTGGTTAACTTAAGTGTTAACGAGCCTGTTACTGAATTGCAGCAGCAGATAAAGTGGGATTTAGGGTAAAAACTGATGTGGGCTACTTGCAATATAGTCTAACACATCAAAAACCTATAGCAATAGCCATAGTACTGTAGACATTTGTAGTGAACTTTACTTTGAATATGTAGATAGTCATATATTAAAATAAAACATTGAGCACGCATACAGTACATAAGTCCACAGTATGCAATTAATCCTTAGGTAGGGTGGACTGCAGAGTCAAGTGTCATGGAGGTAGGAAGACACAATGAGAGAGACACACCCTGATACAGATGCTGCCAGTTTCTTAATAATGTGGCTCTAATTAACTATTAATTAACTCTTAGGATAGGAGGAACCTGTGCCTGTGTCACACACACACACACACA
>NW_015652144.1:1303118-1311600 GCF_001515625.1 Sinocyclocheilus rhinocerous
TATTTTTCTTTTGTTTTAACTGTATGTGTAAATTTGTTATAAATGTGTGCTCTTTAAAAAGTTGTAAGCAATTGTTTGCCAGACACATACATTAAATGTTTAAATATCTGTTACATATATGGTACTGCTTATATTATTTCACCATCTGTACACAAATGTAAGTAGTGAATGTGTGTGTCCGTGGGTGGGGCTGTGTGGCTACAGTGCCAGGGCTGAATTTTTGTCCCAGTCCGCCCCTGAATGTAGTGATTAAAGATCTGGGCTCGTAATCGACAGGTCTGAGGGGTAAACTATCTCTGTCTTTCTCATCTCATGCTTTTTCAGTTTTGTAGCCTATGTATTTTTTTCTGTGAGAAAAGACAGAATTTTTCTAGAATATAATTTTTTATACAAAGTCTGTATGAAATTAAAATAAAATTCTCACTACAGTCCTCATTACGTACGGTGCGCCTATTTGCATTGCTTTGACCGCTCTCTATAGATCCCGCCTTCTCGCACACTACGATTGGTCGATTATATGCAATGCGTGCACGCTATTGGTCAAAATACTTTTCAGTCATTACTCTAAATAGATACGCAAACAATCGCTAATATGTAAACAATAAATAGCTACTCTATAAACTATCCTTATATATTACTTATCGTAATATTAGATATTTTTGTATGTCAATCCAAAGTTGCCATCAACTGAAGCCTTAACAAGTTTCACCTCTCATATCAAAATAACAATAAAAATGAAATTAATATTTCCGCTGAATCAGTGATTTAACATTTTGCATTTGGCTGAACTCGGTAGAAAAAGAAAACTGTGGCTCAGTTCTCGCCCATATTATACTGTAAGTAACGAGAAGTTTCACTCAGTTTCACTGAGTCATCTCCGTTACCCAAAACAACAGCGCAATATTGTGCACTATTGTAAAACCGCTGTAAAAATTAAACACAGCATAAATACTTCCTTCAATTCATGTTGTAGATGTGACATCATTTATGTGTCCTGTTGAGAGTTTCTGTATGATTCCCGGCACTGGATTGTTTCTTTATCTGAAATCTGATCCATACAGCTGGTTGTTTTGTGGTTCAGTTCACTCACAGACTGCTGCTAATCACTGATGAATTAGGCTGTATAGGACAGACTGGGGCTAGTTGTCACACTGAGGGCTAATCATTATTACCCAATAATATTAATATATATTAATAATATAATAAAGATTTTAACTGAATGATTGTGATTTTGAACCATGTTCTCATGTCAAGTATATTTAAAAAAATGTCAGGCTGGTGGTCACATGTAAGTTGTTATGTTATGCAATTTTAATAAGCAGTGAGGCTTGTGTTTGTGTTCAGAAACTCTTAGACTTTTTCTATCTACATGTCACGACCGTCTCCACAGCAGCAGCAGCAGCAGCACTGTCAATCACCCAGTGTGTGATCATGCAGTACACCAACATCACCTGTTACTGGGAAACAACCGACCACCACCACCACATCAGCAGCTACAGGCTTCAGATTAACAAGTAAGCTACATTTCTTATCTATCTATCTATCTATCTATCTATCTAGTCTGTCTGTCTATTGTTCTGTTTATCCATCTATCTGTCTGTCTGTCTGTCGATTGTTGTTTATCTATCTATCTATCATCTGTCTGTCTGTCTGTCTGTCTGTCTGACACTCAGCCATCTGAGTGAGGCCAAGATAGGAGAGATGTGTTGACTTTTCTTAGCACTCACAAGCAGCCTAGCTGCTGCATTCTGAACTAGTTATAAGCGTGAAATAATGGTCTGACAGAACCCCCACATACAAAACATTACAATAGTCCAGACGAGACAATATAAAGGCATTAATAACCTTTTCTAAATCTTTCATCGACAAAATAGGTTTTAATAGAGCAAGAATCTGGAAAAAACAGCTCTTAACCACAGTATTAACCTGCTTGTCGAATTTCAAATCTGGATTGAACACAACTCCTAAATTCCTTATTTGGTCATGACAGTAGACTGACCAAGAACCTAAATAAGTGGCAATGTCTGAGCATCCTCTAGTGGGGCCAAAAATCATAATCGGTTTTACTTTGGTTTAACTGAACCAAATTGTGAGCCATCCAGCTCTTCACCTCTTCCAGACATGCCAAAAGTACATTTCAACCACAATTCTCTCCATGTTTCAAAGGGAGATAAAGTTGTGTATCATCGGCATACAAATGGTAAGACATTCCGTATTTCTTAAAAATCGAGCCTAGAGGCAGCATGTACAAGGAAAACAATACTGGGCCAATAACAGAACCCTGAGGAACCCCACAGCTAATAGAAGCTGTAGATGAAAAAAAGTCACCATACTTCACCGAGAACATTTCTTATCTATCTATCTATCTATCTATCTATCTATCTATCATCTGTCTGTCTGTCTGTCTATTTAAATCATACAGTATATTGTAGTATACTTTAAATAATAATAATATATTTAAGGGCATTAACTTTGCATATTACACTTGCTGATTTGATTCTATAGGTTTCTTGTGTTTTAGTGGTAGCGGTAGACAATAGACATCTCGTCAAATGCTTACGCTTGCAGTGGCTTTGATTGGCGTGACTATAGTCAACCAATTTGCAAATTTGTACCGATCAGTGAAACTGCTAATTACTAAACATTGATGTTTCAGGAAACGTTAAAGCCCATAAACTTGAATCTAACTTGATTCAAAAGTACTTACCAATCTGTCAGTATAGTTTTGAGTAGACAGAGAACAGATAAAAGTAACAGGTGGTTTAAATTGCCAAGCACAAGTTCTGTTTTCATATTGACTCATTGCAATGGTTTTTGAAGCAGCTTTATTTGCTATACAGTGTTTTTCAGTTGCTATATGAAACAAGTTCTTGATGTTGCATTATAGGTTGTTCAGATCAGTGTTTTGGTTTGTGGGATCTTTAAAGCACCATTCATTTTATTTGCAAGCATGTAAGTGAGTGAGATATTCCTGTGTTATTCTGCACAGAACCTCTTGTGAAAGTAAACACCGCTTCATCCCGGTGGGTTTCTGTAATACCAGAGGCTCTGACTGCTCCGTTCAGCCCATCGATTCAGCGTTACACTGTTTCTGTGCGGATGTGCTGGCGACCACACGCACCGGATCCATACGCTCACCGCCGTACTTCTTCAGTGGGGTCAAAGCAGGTATACTGCACATCATGAAACAACATTATTGTACTGTACACATTGTTTATTACTTTCATATTGGTGACACATACCTCGAAAAATGCTTCTCAGCAGTACATATAAATCACTCATTTCCGTCTATAGTCATGTTTAATGTCATTATTCATTATGCTTTGCACCTGTGTCCATTATGCCAAAGGCATTTCATTCCTTACCTTAGTAAACAACCTGTAAATAAAGAGTCTTTTCTTCTCAATATGTCTGTATTCTCAGTATGTTTTCTATTTTTACTGCAGTGAAACTTCGTCCTCCACAGATAACAAATCTCAGGCCATCAGAGAGAAGGTCCGGGTGTTTGCAGGTGATCTGGAGAATGGTTGAGAGCTTTCCCAAGAATGAAAAAGTCTACATACTGCTCCAAATGGAGTACACGACACACAACCAGGTTTATACATATATGACTAAAATATAAGAGCTATAAGAGAGAGCTCACCTAAAAATCTAGATCCCGTCCTCATTTACTCACCCTCATGTCTTTCCAAACTTAAACTTATGATTATGACTTATATTTTGGTCTTTTTAGCACACAAAGCTGTTGTTTGACTTCAGAAGGCAGATTGCAGTGCATGAGTCATTTAGAAAGCTTTTATGCACTAAAAGCTTCTTCAAAACATCTCCTTTGTCTTCCACAGAAGAAAGAATGTAGACAATGACAGACGCTTCTCTTTCAAAAAAGAAGTGTACTTAATTGTACTAAATGTGCATTCATAGTGTACCTGTATGTCAAGTCTTGAAAAGCATTTTAAAAAGCTGTACTTTCAGATATTATTAAATTATTGAAATAAAAGGCACTTAAGTGTACTTAAAAGAGTACAAGTTCATGACATACTTAAGTACACTTTTAAAAAGTATCAAAAAGTGTTACTTTAAAGTACCTTTTAAATCATTGTTTTAATAATCTTTTGTCATGCTTTATTTATTTGGATGTGTTAACTAACATACTAAAACAAATGTAAACTACATGAATAATTACTATAGTGAGTTAATTTAAAGGTGCTTTAAAGGTAATTTAAAGTTTTTGACTGTACTAAAGCATAAAAATACCATAATATGTTTGCAGATATTTAAGAAACATGCTAAGTTAACATACTTGTTTATCTGAAAAACAACGCTACAGTCAGTTATTCTCCTTTGAAAATGTGCGTTCCGGGCCGGAATGTCGGTCTCTGTTTTGGTTTGTGAAACCCACCCACTGCCAGTTTACCCAATTGTATTTCAGCACCCCAGGTTGCCAGTTGGCGGAAAACACAGAGTATTTAATTTCATTCATCGTTAAGTGCGCTTGTTCCTGTTGGTGTCGTCAATCTGGCAACCTGCGTGTGCATCAAGTCTGAGGAGGAGGGGCCGGGTGAAAAAAAACCCCTCTCCAATATTTTGAATTTGGACTGCAATATCTAGTTCAACCACTCGGTGTCAATCCTACATACAGCACCTTTAACTGTAGTGAGTTATTTAAATTTTGAAGTTACATTTGAATTTACCTTTAAACTGTACTAAACTTTATCATTACAAATGTGTGATTAAAAATATAGGTCTATTTAACTGACATACATGTTTCAATAGAAATTACGTAAAACACAAATGTATTTTAATTACCATTAATGTTTGTCAGTACATTCGGCAATACACTTTACCATATTGGAAGTAATTAGGAAATGTTAAGATGTACTTAAGTCCTACTTAAGTGTCAAAAAAGCACTCTTAGGTTCAGATAATTGCAATTAATAACAATTTAAAGTATAATACAGTTTAATTTAGTTGTAAATAACATGCAGTTAAGTGTATGAAAACATTACATTCTGTGTATTTTTATACAAAGTATGGTAATTCCATAGAGTACTCTTTTTAAAAGTATGTTTGTGTGACCTTTAGTTGATATAAAACTGATATTTAGTTGGAGCATATACAAGATTAGACCATTAATGACACTCTCTCTAATGATCCTGTAGACCCGATCCCAGACTATACAAGCCTTTTCCGAGGAGACGTTGGAGCTGTGTGACTTACACCCAGGATCCAAGTATATGGTGAGACTGAGAGCTCAGGACAGTCGAGCGCACGCTCACTGGAGCTCGTGGACATCTGTAGACATAACCACAGCAGAGAAAGGTGAGACTTTGACATTATTGTCCTTGAACTCTTCAAATGAGCATGCATTTCCACATGCCACCAAACAGACAATTAGTCAAAGCAATACAAATCATACTTTCAAAAAGAGTAATTACTACGAAAATCATATGCTTAAGAGTGAACTTAATGTGATGTTTCCAGACACTTAATTGCATGTTGTTTACAATTAAAGTAAAAATATATTATAATTTAAACATACAGTATATTACATGTAATTAGTTTGACTAATTTGACTCGCTTAAGTATATCTCTATGTGTAATTTCATAATTGTACTGTCTTTGAAATATGGTTAAAGCGTATTGTCAAATTAACTGACAAGCATTTATGGTAAACTAAAATATACTTCAATGTCATTTCTATTGATACTTTTATGTTATGCATTTAAGTACATATACATAGTAATTGTACAGTAGAACATTTGTAATGACGAATTTGCAGTTTAGTAGTTCTAAAATATGTTATCTTTAATTATAATTATACAGTTAGGTTTGATGGTATCATTTTATATTTGGTCCAATCATATGTCAGTTTTTTTTTTTTTTTTTGTGAAAAAGAAGTTTACATTAACATACTTTTAAAACGAGTACTCTATGGAAATAATATGCTTTAAAAGAATATACTTAAATGTGTATGAATTTAATGGTGTCAGACACTTAATTGCATGTTATTTAAATTGATATTAGTATTAAATACAGTTAGTTGAATTTAAGAGTGCTTTTTGACCCACTTAAGTGGGACTTAAGTACATCTTTATATGTGTAGCGTCTGGACCAATCAAAAACACAATTTTTAATTTGATTTAACAAATCAGTTATTCATTAGATTAACAAATCGTCACAGTCCCCTCACCCAATAAACTGGATGCCAGGATGTCTGCAACGACACCAGGCCCCCCCCTGGTTACCATGGCAACCCTGACACCAGATACATTTACGACCTAATGCAAGTAGGGAAAATCACTGCCTTTTTCATAAGGAGGAGGCACAAGGCACAGTTGAAATGGACTTTTCTACTAATTAATTCATGGGAAAACCTTTCTTTGAATGAACACACATACCCTTCAGGTCATCGTGTATGTTGTCTTTGTGTATATATATATATAAATATACTTTAATGTTATTTTTAGTGAAACTTGTATGTCATGCATTTAAATATACATTTCTAATGATGAATTTGCAATTTAGTATATAAAAAAAAATAATAATTTTAGTATCAAATACTTCTGCTGCAGTATGGTAGTCAACACATCAAAACATGTCCTTTAAAGCATGACAAAAGAGTAATAAAACAATGATTTAAGATGTACTTTAAATTAAATCCTTTAATTTGACATTATTACAAAATGCAGTTTTTAAAAGTGTACTTAAGCGTGTCAAGAAACAGTCATGAAAGTGTACTCTTTAAGTACTTTTTATTTTATTAATATTATAATTTCTGCAAGTACAGAAATAGTATTTGAAGTACACTACAATTACTTCTTTTTATGATCAGTTTGCAGTTTGAGTGCTGTTAAATACAGATGTGTGGATGAATATGAGTCTGGATTGATCTTTCCTCAGCTCCGTCCGCAGCTCCTCAGCTCTGGAGACTCATCCAACCTGCAGAAGAAGCTGGAAGGAGAAGCCTCACCCTGCTCTGGAAGGTCTGCTTATGTTCTTTAGAAAACTGTTTCCAAATTTGCACAATGAGGATGTGATTCAAAGGATGGTAGAACGACTGGAGCCAACAGAAAAACAGGAACCTCTTTATGCCAAGTGCATCCTTCGTAGTTCTCAGTTATATTGGTTCAACTTAATATTAAGATGACTCACCTAAAATTCATTGAATTGAGAATTGAACATAGACACAAATGAATCTGTTGACAGACTTTTGATATCTCAGACTTTGTTATCTTGCCAAGTTTGAGCACAGTCTCTTTCACTGGGGACTTTTTCACAAGAGAAGCATCTGTATTTAATGTTATTGAGATGTCAAAGTGATCTAATTTGTGATTTTTCTTTTCTTTGAGATGGCACAGTCAGGGTGTGTTCACTGGAAAATATATTAAAACTAAACAATGACTCGACCATCAATATTTCATTAATGTTTAATATAAGCTCCACCTGCCATACGAACAAAAACAAAGCAACAACATGAACATAGATATGTAAATAGATCCGTGACATATGAAAGATTCTTTTTGCTTGTGGCTCCAGGCGCTTCCTGTTTTAATAACACTCTTTGAGATTTTCCTCAGTCAGCTTAAAACTGACAAACAGCATGACCACATCCTGCCTCCCCACCCCCTCCACGCTTATCAACCACCTGAATTTAGCACATTTAGCACCTGATTTACTGATTAAACCATCTGCACATCTGACATGATTTTAAAGGGATAGTTCACCCAAAAATCCTTTACCCTCATGTCGTTCACACCTCACCTGTATGACTTTCTTTCTTCTGTGGAACATAAAAGAAGACATTCTGAAGAATGTCAGTGTGTTTTGTCCATACAGTGTAAGTTATTGGGATCCAAAGTTGTTTGAACCCCGATGTTCCTCAATTTTTTTTTTTGGGGGGGGGATCTGCAGAAGAAAGAAAGTCATACAGGTTTGGAACGACATGAGGGTGAGTTTAAGCCATTTAAGTAATTTTATTAAATATTACCCTTCTGCTGGAAGATCTATATATCTATCCAAAATGTATTTTGAGATAATTTATGTAATTATAATTTATGTATTTATTTATTCATCCAAATGTATTTTGAGACTGGATAATCTATCTATCTATCTATCTATCTGTCCGTCCGTCCGTCCATCCGTCTCTCTCTCTGTCTGTCTGTCTGTCCGTCTGTCTCTCTGTCTGTCTGTCCGTCTGTCTCTCTCTGTCTGTCTGTCTGTCTGTCTGTCTCTCTCTATCTGTCTGTCTGTCTGTCTTATCTATCTGTCTGTCTGTCTGTCTTATCTATCTATCTGTCTGTCTATCTGTCCGTCCGTCCGTCTCTCTCTCTGTCTGTCTGTCTCTATCTATCTATCTATCTGTCTGTCTGTCTGTCTGTCTTATCTATCTATCTATCTATCTATCTATCTGTCTGTCTGTCTGTCTCTATCTATCTATCTATCTATCTCTCTGTCTGTCTGTCTTATCTATCTATCTATCTAT
>NW_015652144.1:1311610-1313542 GCF_001515625.1 Sinocyclocheilus rhinocerous
GCGGTGGCGGCAACAACAATACTACAGCGAGGATAAAAGTTACGCCTTCTTTCTTTGGGTGGACATTTGGGCGGCTTTATGCAAATCTTCCCACATAGTGACGTAGATATGTGGGGGCGTGTTCGAACGAGCCGTTTTAGGTAGGTGTGGCTAACTCTTAACTTTTATAAAGAATATCTCTTTGGATTTGAGACTTTAGTCTTTGCAACTTTACAGATCTTCTTTATGCACCAAGAGCTTGTAACACTCTAAAGAGAAAGGAAAAAATGAAATCGCATCATATGACCCCTTTAAGCCATGCTGTTTGCATATATTTAGTATATATTTGAAATGTATTTTAGCCAGAAGGCTAATTTATTTGATGCTGTGCACTAAGCTGATTGGTATCTGGATGTTGTGCAACTTCCTTTCACAACTGATACTATATCATGTGTTTGAGTAGCACCTGAATTTTTGGTTTTAATGTGGGTTAGATTTACTCTGTAGGCACCAGGGGCGTAGCCATCATTTCAGAAGTGAGGGGGACAGAAATGTTATATATATAGTTTAATGTCTTCATGTTTCCAAACGTTTCTGTTTTCTGTGAAAACTACTGTTTTCACACAGTGATAGCTGGACGCTTTTGTCCATATTAGGAATTTCCTCGTACGACTTTCTGCGCGAGAGCGCCCTCCGGCTTCGAGTATGAATGAAACATACACTGCACGGAGTGTTTAGCGCTCCGCGATGTTCATCTCGCCTTATTCTGGGTCCGAATAAAACATAAGATCATGCACAGACTATACTGTCTCTTTGAATTTAAATCTATATTTATTCACACCGGCTCTTGAAAACCTCTATGCGAACACACTTGCCCGAAAAAGTGCGGGGGACGAATTTACGTGATATTAAAAGTGGGGAGGACACGTCCCCCGCGTAATCTACGCCCCTGGTAGGCACAAACACACACTTAAGACGATCATAAAAGAGAAACTAATTCTTCTGGCTGGTCTGTCTGCTCACTTTCTTGTTTAGTTTGATGGAATAATGAATAATGGCTTCAGTTAAACTTAATAGGTTTTAATAAGCTGTTTTGTCTCCAGTCTTTCAATGCATACAATAACATTTGAAAGGATAATAACCTCAGAATGATTCCATGCATACAGCTGCTGTGATTAATGTGTTTGGGTGTGAGGTGATATTACTCATCCCATCGCAGGGGAACATCTGGAACAGGAAATGAACACAGAACCAACAACTAAGCCTGTGCCAATTACTGTCATGCATGTTTATTGCTTTATATATTTATGCATAACAGGGCAATTATTAACTGAACTAAAACCATACAAAACATTTCTGATACTTTAAACTAAATGTTGAAAGAAATACAATAAAATAAAAATAAAAAAGTGTTTTATTTCAGCTAGTTGCCTGAGGCAACATTTCTCATTTTAATTTAGTTTAACTTTTACTAAAATAACTAAAATAAAAATGAAGAACTATATAGACATATTTAAAAATATATATATACAAATGACAAAAACACTTAACAAAACTACTACAATTTTGACTAAAGGTATAATCAGAATGAAAAAAATAAAATAAAAACGAATTCAAAATATTAATAAAAGCTATAATAGTATCTCAATCCTAAAATAACACTGATTCATAATAATTTTCTTTATTTATCATTTTCTTACTTTATACTCACTGAACATTACATTACATTTTCATTAGAGGTGATGTTAAAATAAGTATTTATAATGCTGATTTTTAGTGGATCACATAAACAAAATATTAAGGACTGTTACGGATAACATTTTAATTAAATATGTTTAATGAAATTCATTTAAAAAAATAAAACAAATTTTATATTACAAATGTACTTTTCATTCTGTTTATGAAGACTGGTCACAAATTTTATATATATATATATATATATATATATATATA
>NW_015652144.1:1313636-1319514 GCF_001515625.1 Sinocyclocheilus rhinocerous
ATGTAAATATAAAATTAGTATTATTATCATGGTTATTTTATTCAGTTGATTTAAGTTCTTAACCGTACATATTAAAAACTAATCTTTATTTTTCAGGGGGTTTTTTTGTTCAATTTTTAAAGTTTTTTTTATATAAAATTTCAAAAATAGTTTGTTGCATCTTTCTTTCCTTCAAAAAGTCTCAATTATATACCTGAAGCACCCTCTGAGATTTGATTTGTTGTAACTTTCTGTACATTTTTGCATCTTAATCAATATTTAATTAATATGACACAAAAGTCTAGCTGTGATTAAGGAGTCAAGGTTTGTCTGGTGTTACGTCCCTGGACGTATTGTTATTATTGTTATATTCTGGTGCAAATGTATCCGCGAGGTTGAGTGCTCTGTGTTGTGCTTGGTGTCTCTCTCTCTCTCTCTCTCTCACTCTGTTCCCTCTCAGGCTCCCTCTCACCTGTAGCTCGCTATGAGTAATATAATAAATAAATCTCCATCTTTGTATACATTTGAATTGGTGTCATTTTCACTCTGGGACAGAGGACTGAAGTGTGTTCTTGCCGGTTTATTTTTTATTTTTTTAATTTATGCTTTTTTTCCTTTTGCTACTTCCCCTCGCAAACCCCTAGACAGGAGGGGAACGTAACACTGGTTATCCTGGTCGATCTTGTAACTGACTGCACCATCTGACTGCAGTTAGCCTCTTTCTCCACTGACCTGCAATAAGACATGACTAATTATTCATAACATCTAATATCTCTTGGTTTTATGTGTCTGTTTTAGCCTGTGTCCTGGCCTGAGGTCAATGGTGTTGTGCTCAGTTACTCTGCAACCTGTCGCAGTGATCTGGATTCATCGCAGTGGACCTGTGACACTATAGACGCATCAAGACGCTCCTGCATCCTCACCGTCTCTGATGATCCCTGTCACTGCAGCCTGACAGCGACGAACTCTGCCGGGACGTCACCTCCAGTTCACATCTCCATACCTGCACATACGCATGCAGGTAAATCACTGAAGGGATGCTTCAATGTGTTTAGGATTTTCAGCGGAATTAATGTGCAGCTAATAACTTTTGAGATGGTTTCTAGCTGGTCCTGGTTGGTCTTGAATCTTGATTAGGAGTCGACCGATGTGTTTATCAGGGCCTATGCCGATACCGATGTTTACAGATAAAGTAGACTGTATACCGATATTTTGAACCAATATATATGTCTGGTGTAAAAATGCAAGTTAATGTCAAAATTAAGAATAAGGGCTCTGACAAAAACTTTCTTTAAATGCTTTTAAATAATTTTATTGGCAAATCGGTTTTAAAAATGACTGATACTAGTAACCATAAAAATGCTTAATATCGGCACCGATAATCAGCCGACCCCTAGTTTTGATGCTTATATTATATTATATTATATTATAGATAAATTATTAAATGCTATTTTAGTTTTACTATTTTGAGCAAACATAAAAAGAAAAAGTATAATCAAATGAGAATAAGCACGTTTTAAAAGGTATCAAAATAATTTGAATAAATAATGGCAGAACTATCCCCTTAAGCAATTTCATTAAATTGCTATCTAAATAAATATATTTAAAAGTATAAAAAATAATTACCAAAAATATATTGCTGCTTGAGATTTTAAAATATATTTACATGACAAAACATAATCAAAATATTTTCCTTAGATTTCCTCATTTTTAAGTGCTATTTATTTGTTTATTTGTTTATTTATAATATTTTAAGATTGGATATATTTACTGTACTTAAAGAGAAAAAAATATTACAATCTCAAAATATAGAATAGAATACGATCAAATGAAAATAATCACCTTTCAAGTATTTAATTCCCTGATTTATTTAATAATAAGCATTTTTCCATTGATTTATTGCAAATAATATATACAGCCCACCTGCACTTCCAGTAAAGTCTTATTTTGTTGTGTTGTTTACTTCCTCCTTTTTCTCTCCATTATTCTGCAAAACTTCATCAGGCAGGTCAAATCATGTTTTCAACCAGAATGAAAGACTAACATCCTGCTACAAACACAACGCAACTTTCTTGTGGTTGTTTAATGAAATAGTGATAATTTATCTAATAAATTCTAAACAAAGTTTCATAAAAACAACATCATTATCGGAAACCATTCGGTCATTTATTCTAAATTTATCCCCCTTTTCCTGTCCTAGAAGAACTCCCACCCCCTCAGGCTATCAGCGTCACCCCATTGGACGACACTCGACTGACGGTGGAATGGACAGCTGCACTGAACCAATCAGAGAGAGGCTTTGTGGTACAGTGGACTTCTGTGCCTTACAGTGAACCAACTAGTCTGCACTGGGAGCATATAAATGAAACTGCAAGAAGCTTTGTTGTCACAGGTCTGAAAAGTCACTTTCTTTCCAATTGAAAAGTCATTTTTTGTTTCGCTGGTCGGTATAACAGTGGCCTGTTGGTGTGGATTCACATCATACAAAAGTTTACAGTTAATGATGCCATTAATATATTTATTGTCTTTGTCTGTTTTAGATGTAAGTTTAGATAATAATAATAAAAAAAAAGAATATCTTAAATATATATATATTTTTTTGTAATGATTATTTATTTATTTATTTTTGTATAGTCATATTATCCTTAGCTGTGCCTGGTTTTTAAGATATTATATTGTAGTCTTTTACTAATAATAATAATAATGTGTGTGTTTCAGGTCTTCTGCCAGAAGTACCATATAATCTGTCGGTCGTGAGTCTGTATGGGCGACAGGCAGGAAGTGACATGTCAGTCATTGCTTTCACACGGGAAGGAGGTCAGATATTACACTGAAAATGTGTGCATTTATTGGAACTGACAGTGTGGTAGTATTGCAGTAGTATTCACCAGCTCTCTTGCCATAATCCATGCTCAAAAAATTAAACAAAATAATATAATACAGAAACATTATCTTTAGGGGAAACTGGGGCTAGTTGTCACACATGCTACAGTACATCTATATATACTATAGCTACAGTACATAAATTCTGGTCGATTTGCATGTCAAATGATGGCAGAACTATCCCTTTAAGCAATTTCAACAAGCATCATCCTTCTAGAAGATCTATATTTTTAAATATATTGAATATATTTTAAGTATATTTAAAAATATACAAATAATTGCCAACCATATATTGCTTATTTAAATTTTAAAATACATTTGCATAACAAAACATAATCAAATTATTTTACTTAGATTTCCTATTTTTTAAATGCCATTTGTTTGCTTGTTTCTTTATAGTATTTTAAGAATAGATATTAATTGTACTTAGAGAAAAAGTATTTCAATCTATATATGCTATAGCAACAGTACATAAATACTGGCAGATCTGCACATCAGGTCATAATTTTGCTGAAAAGCCATTAAATATGTTGTGGAAGACGTGTGTGTGTGTGTCTATAAAAGTATATTATATATAAGTATATTATATTTATATATGCTTTTATATAGTATATCTTATGTCATATAAGGTATTGAACTCAAATCACTGTCAATAGACAGCAGGTTCCCATTGTGCCATCTTACCGCATATGTGACAACATGCCCCACTCTCCATCGATGCAACACACACACACACACACACATATATATATATAACAGCATGAACACATTTTCATAATTAAAGTTAGTCTATAAATAAAGGAACATTTAAAGGGACAGTTCACCCGAAAATGAAGATTCTGTCATCATTGACTCCATTAAGTTATTCCAAATCTTATTAATTTCTTTGGGTAACCAGCTGATGGTTGCCATTCATTTCCATAGTATGGACAAAAATACTATGAAAGTCAATGGCTACCGTCAACTCTGTAGTTACCCACATTCTTCAAAATATCCTCTTTTGTGTTCAACAGAAGAAAGGAACTCATACAGGTTTGGAACAACTTGAAGGTGAATAAATGATGCCAGAATTTTAATTTTTGGGTGAACTGTCCCTTTAATGCTTTCTCATGTGGCTGCAGTGATCGATGTGTTCCTGTGTTTCAGCGCCCTCTGTCGGCCCAAATATGACAGCGCTGAAGACGAGCAGCAGCGGTGTTGTTCTGAAATGGGATCCTGTTCCTTTAGAGAAACTCCATGGCTTCATCCAGAACTATACCATACTGTACAGCATAAATGGCAAAGACAAAAGTAAGACGCAAATGTTTCTTTGCGAAATGTTGAAAAGAAGTGTGGGGCAAGTAAATGATGAAAGAACTCTCACGTTTGAGTTTGACGCCTCGTGTTTGTGAAGGTGTGAAGGTAGACGCTCATGTTGAACGGATATCTCTCAGTGGACTGACGGAAGGAATCTATAACATCTGTGTAATGGCTCATACTGCAGTAGGGGGCGCCGCTGGGCCCTGTCAGATGGTGCTTGTGGGTAAGAATGAGGCCATTTGGATTGATTTTTTTTTTTACATTCTTGCCCGTATAAACAGCGTTATCTTTAAACCTGTTTGTGTGTGTTCACAGGGCTTGAGGATGTACAAGTGATTCCCATACTGCTGTGTGCACTTCTGCTGTGTTTTCTGATTCTAATCATCCCAGTATGCATGAGGGCGAGGTAAGACAACTTGTACAATCCATACTCATTAAAGGAGAACATTAATAAAAGTGGTTCTCTTTCAATGGATGTGGATTACTGATAGCATATTAAAACACTAATGCACGTTCTTTTATATAAAAAAAAAAAAAGTATTTCAGTATTTATTTAATATGACATCACACACTACCATGCAGTCTTTATAGTCACTGTTTATTGTTGTGTTTTAGGATTAAACGGTGTCTGTGTCCAACTGTACCAGACCCTTCAAAAAGCAGCCTGTCGGTCTGGTCTAACGCTAAACCGTGTCAGGTAAGATCAAATATAGTTCTATATTTATTCGGCCGTGTCAGTGAAATTCATTAAAACCCACATGCTGTTAGGAGGAGGTACTTGCACCTTCACTGCATCAATAAAGCAGTTTTTGGTGACTGAATTGTAGCTATTGCTGCCAGCAGGGGGATTTGTTATGTCTGGAAAGATAGTTTCTTCCAAATTAATATCCAAAAATGTTGCGTAAAGATATATATATATATATATATATATATATATATATATATATATATATATATATATATATATATATATATATATATATATATATATATATATATATATATATATATATATATATATATATATATATATATATATATATAAAGCCATAGAGTTTGAGAGTGGAGTAAGCCGAATCAGTTTATGGGTGGTTCTTTAACATTAGCACTTCTACATCCCAGGGTTTGATGCTTAAAAGCAATCAATTTTTAAAATATTTTGTACTATTTCGATTCTTTTTATTCGATTTTATTGCGTTATTTTGAATTATTTCTATCAATTTTTTAAATATATGCTCAGTTGGCATCATTAACACCACCGCAAATAATTTTTCCCCTAATAAAGTTGTATTTAAAGTTAGTGTACTTGGTTACCAAGAAGATACTGTGTCAGAAACTGTGTCAGAAAAGAGCATGCATGACATGAAATGTAGGACATGTGATGTATGGGGGGAAAAAAATCCTGCTAAATATCACTTGTGAAGATGATATTTTTATTTATTAATATTTCTATAATATATTTATTTATTTGCAAAATATGCATTAGCAGACGTTTTTATCCAAACTGATTTACATTACATTAATGCATTTATGGCAGTATACATTTTAGCAATTTATAAATGTTGTTGTTGTTGTTATTAATAATATAATATAATATATAATATAATATAAGGGGAACAATTATTATTATTATATTTGTTTTATATATTGATATATATTGACAATAATATAATGCAAATATTATTAATAAAAAATAATAATGTGAAAATTATTATTA
>NW_015652144.1:1320156-1353137 GCF_001515625.1 Sinocyclocheilus rhinocerous
TGTGAAAATTATTATTATTAATATTTTAATAATATTTATTTTTATATAAAATAATAAGTACTACATAATTATTATTATTATTATTTTATATATATATTTATATATATTTTAATATATTGATATAAAATCACAACATTTTTGACCAAATTGTGCAGCCCTGCAAACAAGCAATGCAACCCTAGTGTTTTTTAATCGCAATAACAATTTTCAAATAATAATTCATTATATTTAAGATTCACGCATTTTATGAATTGTCATTTTATTTAAATTATTTTGTGTTGTATATGTACGCGTGCGTGCGTGCGTGCGTGTGTGCGTGCTTGTTGTTGTGTGTGCTATGCTATACCAAATGTCCCCACAAGGATAGTAAAACCTGAAATTCCCCACAAGGGAAAAAAATCATTAAAAATAGTAAATGATGTTTATCTGAAAGTGTAACAATGCAAACAGGTTTTCTTGTGTGTGTATGTGTATATGTGTGTGTGTGTGTGTGTGTGTGTGTGTGTGTGTGCATCCTACTTAAATACATTTTTAATTAATTACCGCCTGCTCTCATCACAGTTCTAATGCCACTATTGGTTATAATTAGCATATATTATTGTCAGCATACACACTTGAATGTGGCTCAATCTTTAAATGAAATGGTCAAAAACTGGTGTAAAAGTATCATTAGTTGTTTGAAAAATCTAAATCTAAAATGTCATCCCACACGGTTTGTGCAACAGACATGAATGATGCCTCAAATCGTGTGGCTCCCTGAGGAGTGTGCAATTAATTTTCTAAGCAGTCAGATTTGTGTTTTTTGTGTAGAGTGTCTTGGACAGGACTGTGAAAAAGATATCTGGAAAAAGCAGTAGCTGTTCTCTTTAACATTAGGGTCAGCGTAAACTAGTATCAGAGCAGAACAGACTGAACCACATATGCCTTTCACACACAATTAACTCACCGTGCATCCATCTCCATGGAGTTATGTGTGTGTGCTTGTTTATGCTACACTGTGGGGACCAAATGTCCCCACAAGTATAGTAAAACCTGAAATTTTTGACATTGTGAGGACCGGCCTGCAGTCCCCATGAGGGGAAAAAAATATTAAAAATAGTAAATGATGTTTATATGAAAGTGTAACAATGCAAACAGGTTTTCTGTAAGGGGTAGGTTTAGGGTTAGGGGTTAGAAAATATCGTTTGGTCAGTTTAAAAGTAATAGAAGTCTACGGAAAGTCCCCACAATTCACAGAAACAAACGTGTGTGTGTGTGTGTGTGTGTGATGTGTCTTCAATGTTCAACAGCATAAGCTACCATCCTTGTCCACCATGAACTCTATCATCTCTATGGGTCAAACTACAATCTATCAGGATTATGGTGAGAAAGACTACGTCCCTGTCCAGGTGTTCACCTACCACACTGTTCCACAAGACAGCAATGAGACCGAAACCAAGACCTACAACAGCACTTCTGCTGTAACCCACCAGGACTCCAAACTCACACCAGCTCAAGCTTTCCCCACACATTTCCTCAACCAGAGCTACACCAAACCAGACCAAGTCACTCCTGCTGGATATAAAGAAGACCCACAGCCCTCATCTGACGATCTCTTGTTTGAATCGCTCTTCACCTACAACAGTAATCAAGCAGATTTATGCGGCTACATTTACGTGTCCGAGAGCTACGCGCCGGTCATTACGACCGTAGACTCGTACAGGACTCTCGACCTGAATGAGTGTCCGCATTTCCTACAGGTTTTACCAGAGGACACCAGCACGTAGTTCACTGCAGCGTAAACAATGAGTCTTACGTGACTGGGGTTTCACAATCCCACTCTCTCCAGCCCGCCAAAACATGAGCCCTCGTATCAACCACCATCTCTGTGTGCTTTGTGTTTGGCAGATAGATATACACAGGCTTGTGCAGTAACGGGATAGTTGGAACGGCATAAGGCTGGTACATAAAGCTGGGTGCAATTAAAATCAGAAACTTGTCTACTCTGTAAACTGTGTCCAGTGTAGACAGCCGCAGTTGATCATAATAGTTGCACTGGATTTACAATAGTTTCATGGACTGGTTCAAGAGATTGCATCCGATTGCTGTTTTGCCCGACACTTGAAAATGAATTGTGAACTTTTTCCAAGCAGCCTTTTTATCTGAGCAGCTCCTGTCAGATCTCGTCTAGGTCAAGGACACCACATGAGGACCGCTAGTCATTTCCACATGTGACACCTCTCTCACAAAACCTCTCTGGTCTAGAGTCAAATGTGCATAAACCACTGATTCCAGTTGCCAGTTGAGTGGAAAATATGTGCTGGGTCGGAAAATTAGCTTTCGTTGCATGGAAACTTGGCCTATATTTGCTATTTCTGAGATCAAACAGTGCCATATGTCTTGTGACATAATATTGTTTTTCTCATTTTTTTATTAGCAAATGGTGCTTGAAAAATACAAGTATCCATATTATGTTATTTTCATATTGTGATATTTGGTTTAATATTACTTTTTTAATACATAATTAGTCATCTTAAACCCTCCCATTTCTGTTGACACGAAGGACAAACAGACCTGGACAGGACAACATGTTCCCCTGGTTACATCATGGACACAGCTTGGAATTATATGGACCTGTTTAACTGAAAAACTGGATTTTTTTTTGTTTTTCATTAGTATTTCTGATGTGCACTGCTGTTTGCATTATACCTGCCGACCTGCATATATCCTGCTTTCTGCTCTGTACCGGTTTCCTCTGTTGGCCTTTTTGGATATCAGACAAAATATAGTGTTAACTGGTTTTGGACATCAGACAAAACTAAATTCAATCTGGTTTTGGATATCAGACATAACTGAATGATAACTGGTTTTGGACATCAGACAGAACTCAATCCTAACTGGTTTTAAATATCAGACAGAACTCAATGATAACTGATTTTGGACATCAGACAGATCTAAATTTTGCCAGTTTTGGATATCAGACAGAACTTAATCCTAAATGGTTTTAAATATCAGACAGATCTAAATTTGACCAGTTTTGGATATCAGACAGAACTCAATGATGACTGGTTTTGGACATCAGACAGAACTCTGTTAACTGGTTTTAGATATCAGACATAACTTAATCCTAACTGGTTTTAGGTATCAGACAGAACTCAATCCTAACTGGTTTTAGGTATCAGACAGAACTCAGTCCTAACTGGTTTTAGGTATCAGACAGAACTCAGTCCTAACTGGTTTTAGGTATCAGACAGAACTCAGTCCTAACTGGTTTTAGGTATCAGACAGAACTCAGTCCTAACTGGTTTTAGGTATCAGACAGAACTCAGTCCTAACTGGTTTTAGGTATCAGACAGAACTCAGTCCTAACTGGTTTTAGGTATCAGACAGAACTCAGTCCTAACTGGTTTTAGGTATCAGACAGAACTCAGTCCTAACTGGTTTTAGGTATCAGACAGAACTCAGTCCTAACTGGTTTTAGGTATCAGACAGAACTCAGTCCTAACTGGTTTTAGGTATCAGACAGAACTCAGTCCTAACTGGTTTTAGGTATCAGACAGAACTCAGTCCTAACTGGTTTTAGGTATCAGACAGAACTCAGTCCTAACTGGTTTTAGGTATCAGACAGAACTCAGTCCTAACTGGTTTTAGGTATCAGACAGAACTCAGTCAGAACTAAATTTGACCAGTTTTGGATATCAGACAGAACTCAATCCTAACTGGTTTAAGGTATCAGACAGAACTCAATCCTGGCTGGTTTTAGGTATCAGAAAGAACTTAATCACAACTGGTTTTGGATATCAGACAAAACTGGAACCTTTCTAGAAATGTTAGATCCAGTCTTTTTACAAGATCCCATCAGAAGTCATACATTTTGTCTGGTGAAATTACCACATTTGTGTTGTCAGCCTACACATGAATGTAAGCTTTAGTCTGTGAATCTTTAGACTTTAGACTGCTAACCTGGAAAGCTGTGAAAAACAACATAACCCACCTGATCTGAACTAAATATTGTTTCATTTCCTAATGAAAAGATTTGAGCAATGCCATTCCAAAATAATGTCAAAGGTTTATTTTTGTGAAATGTATCTGAAGATAAATTCTGCGGAAAAGGAAAGGACAGTGAGAGGGACACTCGGCATTGGGAACATTTTGTTGGGAATGCTGTGGCTTCAGGCCAGAGTTCACCACCGCTGGGCCATCTTTCCTGCGACTGGAATTCCCGATAAAGTCCCTCTTTGTTTGGACAGAGACGGGCCAGGGCAGTGTCACACATACATCCGGCTCCAGAGAGTTGATCTTTGGCGACAGGAGTGCAGATCGGCCGTGTGCCAGAGCTGGTGCAGCAATATTTATTGTGGATGAAATGTGCTGTTGTTGGATATTCACACTGACCTGCCAGAACCGTGCGAACCGTTAGTACATAACATGCTCCTTGCATGCACCATTCCATCAGGAATTTATCAGCCTGTGAATATGGTTCAAAAAAGGAATGGATTAATGCTTAGCACAATATTTGTCATTCCTGTAGTGATGTTGAGAAACTCAAGGCTCTGTTCAGTATGCATATATTCTGATAAAGCACATGCTATTGTTATTTGTTTAATAAAGTGATAAGAAAATCACCTTGCATTATTGTTATCACAAGTCACAAAGGTTCATATTTGAAAGTAAACACTGCATATCTTGCTATATATTTGAGAAAATATGTGCTTATATATAGGCTATACCCATATCGAGTGCTTTGAAATGCCAGCATATGTTGGACTTTGGTTATATTTACTGATATTTCTTGGGTGTGGTGATTGATCATAGGTGAATTTCCTTTGCACTTTGACTGCTCTGCAGTGGAGATGTTCTGTGCATGGAGAAATGAATGTAAAAAGTCTCTTTTGACTACAATGGACAGTCAGGACTGCTGAGAGGATTATTGGTGCCCCTCTATAACCTCCAAGAACTTTACATCTCCAGAGTGAGGAAAAGGTCTAAGAAAATCACCCTGGACCCCTCACACCCAGCCTACTCTCTCTTTGAACTGTTGCCCTCTGGCCAGCGCTACAGAGCGCTGTGCACCAAAACAGCCAGACACAAGAACAGTTTTTCCCCCCAGGCCATATCGCACCTGAACAACACATAACACACCTCAGTACTGCACATCTGTAAATAACTCATTAAACCTGCATCTGTAAATAGCACATATGCACATTCACAGTTCTGTCTATGGACATTTGTCCTTTTTCTGTATATTTTTATTACTATTGTTATTTATAATTTATTGTCTATTCTCTCATTTTATGTATGTCTGCACTTTGTATTTTCTGTACCGGAAGCTCCTAACACCAAGACAAATTCCTTGTGTGTGTGAACACACTTGGCAATAAAGCTCTTTCTGATTCTGATTCTGATTTTGTTAACTTTGGGTATTTCTGTATTTAACTTCCCTAATGTCAACAGAACAATAGCACAACCCACAAAACATCTTTGGGAAGAAGGAAAAAGGTTCATAAAAGGGCATAATCATTTCAATAATAGATTGTTTTGTTTTGTATTTTTGAGAATTCTGTCCTTCATACTAAAATATCATCGGATTATTACTATAGCTGTTGTATTAAAGGCAGAGTAAGTGATTTCTGGTAGCCAATGTTGAGTGATGACAATAAAACATACATTCACAAAGTGTAGGGTTGACTGCATAATGATGAAAGTAAAAGCCTGGATTATGTTATCAGGACAATGATGTTTTTCAGAAATAAAAGTTTGGGGCAAGTTGCATTTTAAATACTTTATACAATTTATTCATTATAAATAGCCTTTTTTTTCTGTTGAATCACTGTATAACTGTTTCACAGTTTACATTTAGCCTATAATAAACTTTTTTAATGGCAGTTTTCATTGTGACAACTTGCCCCATCACAAAGGTCAGTGTGTTAAATAAACTGCAATAGTTTATTAGATTAGATTAACTACAATTACTGTTATTACATTTTATAAAATATCTTGATTTAAAAAAACGGAATATACAATTGTTTTACATAGTTACATCTAATTAAGTACAAGTTTTCTTGAAATAACATATAGCTATATTTATATAAAAATTATCAAGTAAAAAGTGATTAAATGCAATTTATGGATACATTTACACTAGAAATATTGTAAATATTGTCACATTTGTGTTTGCCTGTAACACAATTCTAGTCTAGTCTGAACGGGTTAATCTTGTATTATATCTTAAACTCCTGTGTGTGTGTGTGTGTGTGTGTGTGTGTGTGTGAGTGTGAGAGAGAGAACACACCGATTACGTCAGCAGTGGGCGTGTACCTGGGCGAGTAAAGTCGTTTCAAACTGTTCGTGGTTCAGTCTTCACTCTTCACGCGTCTCGTTCACTCGCGTCCGTGAAATTACGCAGCGCGAGTGCGAACGCGTTACATCACCAGCGCACCTTAACGCAGGTGAGACAGGGCACCCGGAAGAACACGCGCATCGACTATCACACGAGTCACTTGAGTTGCAATCAAGCCCAGAAGAGCAGAGCAGATCACAGTCATGTCAGAGCTCAAGAAGAACAAGTTGTTTATTGTGCTGATGGATGTCGTGTGTGTGCTCGTGGGTAAGTCTGATCTTTAGTTGCATTTCTGCCTTACATGATCTGAGCAGATGATTGTGAAATCCATCCCGAGTTCACCAAAGTTCACCTGCCACCTTTAACTTTTAACTTGCTTTCCACTGGGTACAAGCGCGCTAAACCTGGGGTAATGACTGTGACAGTGGTCATTATTAAAAGAAAATGTTATTTTAAAATGTAATTTGAAACCCATGTTAAATCTGAATAATTATTTTGGTTTTAGAAATGTTTGAAAAATGTTCATACCATTTTATAAAAATTTTTTTTTTTTAATGACTCAAATTAATCATTTCAAAACCTTTACAAATTCAATTTATTTACTATTTATTTAGTATGAATTTATTTACTATGTACTATATATTTATTTATTCTTTATTTTTCTTTCTTTCTTTACATATATCATGTATTCACTTTTCTCATCATAGTTACTCTATTTGACCTAAACCTCCATGTTAATAAAAAGGTCAAAGGTCAGCATTTAGATTTTTAAAAATTATTTTTAGTCTGAATTCAAAAACATATTCATCATAGAATATGTATACATATAATTTTTAATATTTTATAAATGTCTTAATATCTGGATAAAATAAAAATCCAAAATTCCAAACTGTGTCTCTCTAATTTACTCTTACCGATTGGTATATACAGTATATATGAGGTAAATATTGAGCAATATAATGCCTGAAGTGTTAAATTTATATGTCTAGTGTAACATTCCTCTCAAGTGTATCGTGATAACTAGGCTATGTATTTTGTCTCAAAGCAACAAATGTAGAAATTACAGAAACATACCAAGGATGTGACCGAGACTGGGTGGAGAAATAATATTGTGTCTTCCTCACTAATGTATATGATGGTTGCATCCTGAATAATACTGTGTATGTGTTTGTTTTTGTTTTTTTATTTTGTTATTTTTTTATATATACCTTGCAGTACTGTGTTAATACAATGGTATGTGAAAATAATAATCTACAGTGGAGTCCAAAAGTCTGAGACCACTATTGAAAATGCACATCCTTTTCTTACTTAATACTTTGATGATCATGATTTGAGAATGAGCTTCAGTGGAAGCGAGAAAATCTGTGTGAGTAACAAGAGTAACGTGATCAATGCCACTAGTTCGCTTAACTGTTTAGTGACCTAGAAATACAGCGGAATCATTCAGTTTACATCAAAACTAGATTCTTTGTATTACACTGACTCATCAATCAAGAGATTTATCATCTGATAAAAATCATTACAACATGGAGCTTTTCACAAGTTCAGAGCTTGTTCACACTTGCAGTGTTTATTTGGAATGAATCAGTCTTCCAAAAGAACTGGCACTCTTTATTTTCATAAAGATTAGTTCAGATATAGAAATCATTATAAATCTGGACATGTTCACGGTTTCACACTCTGATCTTTCAAATGGTCTCTATGCTTTGGTTTGAGCTGTTTGTTGTGAAGATTCGGTTTTATATTTCCCCACTAACTATTATTTGAGGCAGCACGTAATAACACCTGTAATGTTACACTGGTGAAATGAAGCATGCAAGCATTATCTGATGCACTCAGCTGTATCCTCTGAAGCATAAATCATCACAGTAACAATGGCGACCTTTAGGAGTGTCTCCATCAATGCATGGTTATAGCTGAAGAGAACAATGCCTTCTACATACTGCAGCTCATATATGCTCCAGTTCATCTGTGTGGTCTGTCCAGATGACTCAGAGTGAATAACATTTGTAAATCAGCTTCACTTGGTTCACTTGGCGTGAGTCAGATTTAGATTACTGCTGCTGATGCAGCAAACTCTCACAGATGAGGACTGATGAGTCTCAAAATCTTGATATCAGTGCCAGGATTGGTGTGTTGGGATCTGTTTTCAGTTAAAGCAATAGTTCACGCGAAAATGGTGATTCTGTCATCTGTCATTTGCATTCAAAGATGAGAAAAAGAACAATAGAAGCACTGTAAATTTAGCCGTGTGATTTATGTGCAAGAATCCTTACGATAGGTTTAACTGATGGTTGGATTTTCAGTCCGTTCCTCACACAAAGCAAACAAAATGATTCAGAAGACTTGTGTTTGATTTGAATGAACTGCCTTTCTATAAAGGGCAAAAGTGCCTGTTCACTTTTCAGTCACCTCGGTTCTGGAAGTATTTTTGCCATCCTTTTCAACTGGGATTAGAAAAAAAGTCTTCACGAAAAGAGTTATAAGCACCAAGCTAACCAGCTTCAAGGTGAATCACAACATTGCAAATTTGACATGAAGCAGAAAACTTGAAAATCGGACAAAGGTACAAGACTATAGCTTTAATGAGGGTTAAGAACTACAATGCAGCACTGCAAATGACATATTTTAAAAATGATAGAGAAATATATAAAACAATTGATTTAAAGGAATAGTTCACATGTATAGAAACAATTTAGTTTGTTTATTGCAAAATGTGCATATATATGAAAATATTTAAGTAGCTCAGAGCACAGTGAGACTAAGATTTCAGGCAGTAACGATTTATTTTGCTGTGATTTTCCTCATTGAGGCACTCTGATTATTGGAGATTTATTTGCATAATTGTTCTTTTCCCCAAAAAATTCCACTATTAAACATGAATCTTTTAAAAATTAGTTAAAATAATGTGGGACTGTCGGTTAAACAAAAGCATATACCGATTAACAACCTTGTAGCTCATAGAAGGTGTGTCTTTAAGGGTTAGTGTTAGTGTTAAAAATTTATTCCCATGTGGAGAAAATTAATGTGATTTTTTTTTTTTTTACTTCCAGAATCAGACTGTTGCAGTTTAGTTCTGTTAATTTTTTTATTTTTAATTGTATTTTATTTTTAATTGTATTTAATTAAATTAAATTTTATTTTATTTTTAATTTTATGTAATTTTATTTAATTTTATATTATTTTTTTAAATTGTATTTAATTTTAATTGTATTTAATTAAATTATTTATTATTATTAAATTATTTTAATTACATTTTTAATAAAATTTTTATTTAAAAAAAAGAAAAAAACACTAAATTAAAAATTCTGGGTAAACTTTTATTTTAAAACAACTAAACAAGGCAAATGTCTATATAGAGAGCAGAGATTGACTGTATGAATGACATTTCCTGGCAGTGTGAGTGTGGCCTACAGGTAATGCCCACCTGTGCCTTTCAGCGGGAAGGCAGTGTGCACTGACAGGAAAGACAAACTCAAACAATGTGGGCCATGTAATGAATCCCATGATTGTGTTTGTCTGTGCGTTCTTGCAGTGCTGTTTGCATCTGTAAATGTGCTGCGACGCTGCGTGTCAAGGCTTGCTGTAGAATCAGGTCTGTGCAAGTTCAGATTCAGCAAAGTCTCACGCTATTCTCTGCTGTCAACACTAGAGAGGGACTGCTCTCAAATTATCCCCATTTATGTGTCTGTCCAGACGAAGGCAAATATTTGTGCATGTGTCTGGTTATCCGGACTGGCCGATGGGGCAGAAGGGGAGAATTGTCTGCAGTTTAATGCAAAACCCCCTCATATGCTTAGATTGAAGTAGCACAATTAATCGAAATAAAATGGCGATATGCCTTAGTGAGATTTAATTAAATCAATAAATGGGCTGCAGTGAAGCACTGTGCATTTACACGAGCAATTTGTGATATGGTGTTTTCAGTGTCTCAGATGGACATGAAACTGTCTTCCCAAATTAAAAAGAAAACCAACTTATAAAAAAAACAAAATTTCTCCCTTTCTCCCAAACTTTCTATCTTCAGATTGCTTAAATTTATCATTTGAAAAGTATATTGTTCATGTTTGGTAGAAAAATTGATTTGTAGCCATCTCTCCGGTGCTAATATTCCATGATTATGGTTCAGCTCTGCTAGACCAGCCTTTCTAGACCAGTTCACGCCTCAATAGTAGGCCTTTGTAGGGTTTGCTATTGGAAAATCTGCAGCGTTCGGATTGACAGGTTGCATTGTTTGTGACATTTGAGTAAATCCTTATGTCCACACCCCTCAGAACTTCATACATACACACCAGTGGCTGTAGTAACGTTTCAAAGCTCTTCATACTGAAACTGGAAGATAAAATATTGGATTTCAAATGCTGAATAGTCCATTAACTAAAGCCTCACTCTTAAAAATAAAGGGGGTTTTCACTGCTGTGCAATAGAAATTTTGGTTCTTCAAAGAACATTTCAGTGAACAATTCTTCGAAACAAATGCCATTTTAAAGGGGTCATATGATGTTGCTAAAAAGAACATTATTTTGTGTATTTGGTGTAATGAAATGTGTTTATGCGGTTTAAGGTTAAAAAAAAACATTTTCCACATACTGTACATTATTGTTTCACGTCACACACGGCAGGCTAGAGTGAGGAACGGCCGGTGGGCTTGAGAACGGAGCGGCCGGCGGGCTTG
This sequence comes from Sinocyclocheilus rhinocerous, assembly GCF_001515625.1. Lineage (NCBI taxonomy): Eukaryota > Metazoa > Chordata > Actinopteri > Cypriniformes > Cyprinidae > Sinocyclocheilus > Sinocyclocheilus rhinocerous. Next base: position 1,331,151 of record NW_015652144.1, read on the forward strand.
CAGCAACCACATGTGGCGACCCCGGGCTGGACTCCGCTTCATCCCCGGTGAAAGCCGATCCGGCGATCCACAGCGCAAAGTTGTAGTATTTCGAAATCACATCATATGACCCCTTTAATAATCTAATAACCAATTTAATAATTTAATAAACATTTTTTCCACTATAAATTGACCCTTTTGTGTAATGGAAGGATTCCATGGGTGTAAAAGGTTCCTCAAGAAACCATCTGTGTCAGCAAAAAAACTTTATTTTTAAGAGGTGTACATGGATCCGTGGCAGTGAAGCTTCATCTCAATGGCTGAATTTCCTCTTCCCTTTGAAGCATCAGCAGTTTTGAAGAATTCATGAGTTCATGTTTGTGCTTGGCTTGTGAAGTCCTTCTCAGGATGCAGAGGTTGAGTCTCTGCTGTTGCCTTTCCGCTTCTTATGTCCCATGATTCCCTCTGGCTTATTGGAAATGTTCCATCTTCTTGAAGTATGTATAGAATTTACAAACATCCAAGCCTCCTTGAAGAATGTTAATTACAGGATTTCCTCAAACTATCTAGACTATAGAGTTTAATTAGAAGAAAATGTATGGAATGTCATCATTAATTCCCCCTCATGTCGTTCCAATTCTGTGTGACTTTCTTCTGTGGAGCACAAAAGTTGTTCTGAAGAACATTGAGGTCCAAAAAACATTGCGATGTTTTTGAAATATCTTCTATGTTCTGCTGAAGAAAGAAGGTCTACAGGTTTGGAATGACATGAGAATAAATAGCAATTACTGAATTTTCACTTTTGGTCCCTTTAATACTTAAAAAAGACATTTCCTCTAATGCTTCAGATGTGATCTGGACCTTAAGTTAGCGTTCCTCCAAAACTGATGGTCCAGTACAAGTTGTCATCAGCATATTGAATCAAATATTTAGCTTTATTTTGCACCGATGAGGTTGAGTAGTGAGCACAAGCTTTTAACATTTGATTTGGAATGTTTTGTTCTCTTCTCTCTGAATTAGTTTGGGACGGCCCGGCCAGATAACATCAGAAAACATGGCAAACTGATTTATCCCAAATCCTCAGATTTTCAGAGAAGCTGTTCTGAGCGCTTAGAGGCTCCTATTTCATTCTTATCAGATGCTTTCCTTCCTTTTTCTTTTAAGCCATGCTTCAGTTTCCCCACCCTGCATCTATGCGAGCCTGTCAGATCGGGTCATATTTTTCACAGATGCCCATATTTCCTCATTTAAATGTTCAAGCAATTATGTTTGTGGGTGCAAATAACCGACAAAAGATAAAATAATAAGTCATACTGGAAGCATTCTGGTTTTTCGTGTCATGCAGCTAATTTGCAGTGGCTCCATTCCAAATTTTGCAGACTATAGTATCTACTATATTAAGTATGCAAAATTAGGATTCCCAAATCATGGTATGTTAAAAATAGCATGTCAATCAGAATGAGCTTTATTGCCAGGTATGTTTACACATACGAGGAATTTGTTTTCGTGACAGAAGCTTCCACAGTGTAACAGAATGACAGTGAAAGAACAAAAAACACGGATAATAATAAAAAAAAAATTTTTTAAAAAGAACAAGTAAATAAGGAATAAAAATATACAAATCGACAATTGTATGTACAGGTATATTATGTGCAAATTGAACATGTACAGGTGTATTATGTGCAAATTGAAATGTAGACTGAGTATGTGTGTTAGATAAATAAATGTCCAGCAATTCGTCTCTGGTGAAACTGATTGCAGGGATATAACTAAAGACAGGACAAACTAACAAAAACATAAAAACAACTGCGGAGCACGCCACGGAGGCAGCCATCATCGTCGGCGCCATCTCAGTGTTCAGATTAGAGGTGCACATATGGTGAATGATGTCCATATTTTTGAAGTGTGCATCCATGCATGCTTTTTGCAAACATTTTTTTTTCTTTGCACTGAATCGTTTGCAGTAAGACCAGGAACAGGTGTTAAGGAAGTAAACAGTCAGTTCTGAATTCATGTTGATTTAAAGCATTTGAAAAATACATAGCCTCCAAGCTCAAATGTTTGGGATTGGTAAGATTTTTAAATGTTTTCTCTAATGCTTAACAAGGCTGCATTTATTTGCAAAAACTATAGTAAAAACAGTCATTTTATTAAATATTATTACAATTTAAAATAACTGTTTTCTATTTGAATATATTGTCAAATGTAATTTATTCCTGTGATGCACAGCTGAATTTTCAGCATCATTACTCCAGTCTTCAGTGTCACATGATCCTTCAGAAATCATTCTAATATGCTGATTTGCTGCTCAGGAAACATTTCTGATTATTATTAATGTTGAAAACAGTTGTGGTGCTTCATATTTTGTGGAAACCATGATACATTTATTTTTTCAGGATTCAAAAACAGCATTTATTTGAAATGGAGATCTTTTTAAATATTATATTATGTTTTTACTGTCACGTTGACATCACAGTGCATCATAATGCATTTTTGCGGAATAAAAGCTTACTGACCCCAAACTTTTTAGTGTTTAAACCCAGTAAAAGTGAAATTTTTAAAGTAATGAATTTAGTTAGATGTGAACTTGCTAACAAAGCTAATGTAAACAGTTCACAACAAAGGAGTTTGTGATCTCAAGATGTGGTCGTATCTCTCAAATACTACAAACTTCCTGCTAAAACAACCGATTAAACCAGCTTAAGCTGGTTTACAAGTATTACTAGGTTTCCTAGCCTGCATGGCCAAACTGATGTTTAGCTAGCCAGCCAACTTGTTTCTCAGGCTGACAAGTACATGGCCAAAGCCCTTTTAAAACTAGCCAACCAGACCAGCCAGACCAGCTTATGCTGACGTCACTTGAATGTGTAGTATAGAATACATATGCAGGCTGTGTTTTAGGGTTAAAAAAATCTGTGTGTGTGTCTTGTTTAGTAGACTGAATAGTCAATGAATCAGATAATCAGGTCTGTCTTCACTCTACTGAACATTCAGAATGCATGAAACAAAACCACAGACCACATGACAGACCGAACGAGGGATCAGAAGAGAGCAGGGGAGAGGAGGGTAAAAAAGAAAGAAAAGAGCAGGCTGAGGTAAGGAGGGAAAGAAAGAAGAGGACTGGAAGAGGGAGGGGTCTGTCCTGTCCTGTGTGGATTAGATGTGTCAGGTTTAATGGCCAGTTCTGTGAGCACATACCACGGAGTATTACTCACTCACACACACTTTCACTCTCTCTCTCGCACACACACACGCACGCACGCACGTGTGAGTAGATCAAGAACTGAAAGGAACGTTTGAATGTAACTGTTACTAGTACATACTCTAGGCACTGTTCCAAAACCTAGTGAGCGGCCTGCGTAGGCAGCATTTGAATACATCATATAGGTGGTAAGAAAGTTCAAGTTCAAATTTTGGAACAGAGCTAGAATACAGTTCTTCTGAAGGTTGTTTATGGAACTCTTTTGATGTTTCATTACAGGTTCTTTAGATCAGCGTTTTGGTTTCTAGGTTCTTTAAAGCACCAGCATGTAGATGCTTTTCTAAAGACCTGGGATAGAAAGTTATTTGTGGACCGTTAATGCCTCATTGGTTTAAATTGGAACTTCTTTTTGGCAAACTGCAGTGTGGATCTGATGTTTCTGTAGGGCTGCTGATTTATTTGAGTCATGTGATTTTAATTAAAAGGATTTGGGGGTATTTAATGGTTGTCTTTTTGATGTGTTTATTATGGCCTGATGAAGAAATTTCTACAATATATTCAGAATTGATCAGTGTTGGGAAGGTTACTTTAGAAATGTAATCGGTTACAGATTACAGATAGATAGTTACCCTATTTAAAATGTAATAAGTAGTGTATTTCTGAAGGATCATGTGACACTGAAGTAATGATCCTGAAAATTCAGGAATAAATTACATTTGAAAATATATTCAAATAGATGTGTTTATTATGGCCTGATGAAGAGCCATGGTGCTCAACACTCCCAAGGCGAGAACTGAATAAATTGTGTGTGTGTGTGTGTATATATATATATATATATATATATACTGAACAAAATTATTTTGAAAATATATTCAAATAGAAAACGGTTATTTTAAATTCTAATAATAATTCACAATGTTACCGTTTTTACTGTATTTGGATCAAATAAATGCGCTCTTTATACAGTAATCATGAATGACTTCCTCTCTGTTATCATCTTTCACTCAGTCCTCTCTGTTTTAAGCAGCAGAAGTTAAATGTCTAACCTGTGCTGAAGCAGGTCACAGACTCGCTGTCTTCTCTCCAGCTTGTTTTCTTCTCGCTAAACAACAACAGCTGCAAAACGGCTAATATTCATCCACGGTCACTGAACGATGTTTGTTGTTTAGTGACCGCTTTTAAAACCCTCCTCTCCGATTGGTGCAGACACTCTGTAGGGAGTTTGTTAGTTGCTCAGTGTGTCAGCATGATGGAAATCACACGGATTGACCCTCTCAGCATATCCGTTTCTTAAGTTTATTGAGAAGTGCTCTGTTTTTTTTTTTTTTGGAAGTGGGAACCTTCAAAGCATGCACACATGAATAAAACCCAAAACCTAAGTTTCTGGTCTCTAGATATATATTCATTTGGCCAAGTTATTTGGCTAACTACTAATATACAATGCAAATGTAAAAGACTATGTAATTGCATTGAATAGCCAACAGAAAAGCCTCGAGATGAAGTCTGATAGACTGACAGAGTTCATACGAGTGTGAGATGAGTGTTGAGCTCAGCTCTTCTTTCTGCTTGTCTGTTAAATGTTGTGAGGTCAGTGTCCTCTAAGTGTGCTTTCTTACAGCCTGCACTTGACCAGATTATTAATTTGCACTTTACATCATTTAAACACTAAATATGTTGAGGGCAGCGTGTATGAAACAGCTTTGATCAGTCTGAGTGAAGTGACGACTTCAGTTCAGAGTTTGTTCTGTTCCTGTAATTTCCTCTTACTTAGTTTGTGCATTCTTGTAGACCCTGTCTCTTCATATCTTGTGTTGTCTTTCTTGGGGAAAAAAAGAAAGTCCTTTGTTTTTTCATTTGATGTCACATATCAGGGTCAATCCTGGGCAATATTTAGTGCCAGTTCAAGTACTACAGGCATGAACAATTCCACTAATACTGAGAAAAGTAATTAGACTTAAAATATTTACCTGGTAGTCGTTATCGTGTACAGTGACACATTACTCGTATTTTCTTTAATAAATGTGTGGACTATTGAAACAGTGGATGCACATTCTGTCATCATGTTTTGATATTGTGCAGAGACCGTACGATGTTCTCTCTCAGCGGCTGCGGTCAGTGTCTGCAGTTTTGTGTGAAAATGACACTGATTCCAGTCCAGAGAGACATTGAGATTTCACAAGCACACATCCAGCTCATAACTCAAGCATTTTACATTCAGGGTTGCCATGTGCATAGAAAGCATTAAATATAATGGAATTTTAAAATGGTTATTTACAAGCATTTAAAACTGTTATTTACATGTTCTGTAATAAATATATAGTACCTGATAAAGAGCACTGTTTGAATTTCTTTTTAAATGTTTTTTTTTTTAAAGAAATCTCTTATGCTCACCCAGGCTGCATTTATTTGATAAAAAATACAGTAAAAACAGCAAAATTATAAAATATTATTACAGTTTCAAATAACCGTTTTCTATTTGAATATATTTTAAATTATATTTTATTTCTGTGATGCAAAGCTGAATTTTCATCATCATTACTCCAATCTTCAGTGTCACATGATCCTTCAGAAATCATTCTAATATGCTGATTTGCTGCTCAAAAAACATTTATGATTATTATCAGTGTTGAAAACAGTTGTGCTGCTCCATATTTTTGTAGAAACTGTGATACATTTTCAATTTTCAGGATTCTCTGATGAATAGAATGTTCAAAAGAACAGCATTTATTTGAATTTGAAATCATTTGTAACATTCTAAATGTCTTTACTCTCACTGTTAAAGGGGTCATAGGATGCCCATTTTCCACACGTTGATATGATTCTTTAGGGTCTTAAGGAAAAGTCTGTAACACAGTTTGGTAAAAAATTCTCAATGGTAGTGTAAAAAACACATTTTTTTCACCCTGTCAAAAACGGCTCTTTTCAGAGCACGCAGTTTTGTAGCATTTTCCTTTAAATGTTAATGAGCTCTGCTGACTCCGCCCCTCTCTTCCGAGCCGCTCTCTGAGGGACTGTTTACTTTAGCCGCATTCATCGTGAAACTTGCTAATTAGCACATTGTTAGGAAAGGCGATTTGCAAAGATTCATTAAAAAAACCTTACACTCACTTCTTCTGTTGGTGAAGCTGGATCACGAATGATTCGTGCGAACATAGACTCATTTATGTAGATCAGGGGGCGCATTCCTTTCAGAAACAAACGTGATTCACTGCGTCTTCAGCGGCTCAGATGTCAGGAGTAAATGACGACTGATCAATGCATTCTTGCTGAATAAAAGTATTCTTTCAAAAAAAGAAGAAAAAAACGTATTAAAGCTAGTGTTTATTAAAACCAAGAAATGCCAAAATGATGAATAAATACATTTAATTCAGGCAAATTAGAAACTGATGCAAGAGTCATGGCTCATCATATTTTGCAATCTTCCTCAAGATTTTTATCATCTGTCTCAGCCAACATTCCTCTTCAAATGTTGTCATATCACTTTATCATTCCAGTATGGCAACACTCGTTTTCCATCATTGTAAAACCTTCATTTTGGCTGTATGACTCTTCATTTTGGCTGAATGCTGCCACATTCTCCAAGTGATTGTGAAAGAGAATCAGCCGTTTTTATGTTAAATTTGAGACCTGAACAGCTGTCTTTTTAAAAATCTCTTTGACTGCTGTTAAACACGGATACTATTGTGATATGATGTGTATTTTGACTTTGTTGAGCTTGGGAAGTCCAATAACATGTATAATTTCAAATTTCTCTGGCCCTGGGAAACGGGAGTCAAGGCCACAAGGATAGCAAACTGTGTCCAAATGTGAATTCTTGGCCGTTTATTTTATCCAGTTTCATCCTGACTGAAACGCGAGAGACAGATGACATTGCGACAGGCCCCAAGACAATAGCGCTTCTTATTCCGTGAGTTCGGACCCATGCGAGCACGAAGACAAACGATCCTTTGGCGCAGCTCCCGATCACTCGGCACTGTAATAACTTCAAAATATGCCTGCCATGCAGTCCATCCATTATAAGGCCAGAGCTGTGCGTGACTTTTGCTCTTCGCATCCCTGACCATCGCGGCGAATAAGAAACAAGCTGATCTCTTGTGATTACAGAGGCGGACGTTTGTTTTGAGACTCTCTGTAGATGGTTTTCTGTATATGAGAAATGTTTCTTGAGCAGCAAATTAGTATATTAGAATGATTTCTGAAGGAACATGTGACACTGAAGACTGGAGAAATGATGCTGAAAATTCAGTTTTGCATCACAGTAATAAATTACATTTTAACATATATTCAAATAGAAAACAGTTATTTTAAATTGTAATAGTATTTCACAATATTACTGTTATTTTTGATCTAATAAAAGCTGCATTTATACCAATTCCAGACTTTTGAACTGTAGTGTACGTAGTTAATGTGAGTGAATGTTTAGGCCTTTATTTCTGAGATATGCTGCAGTGATGTGCTTATCTTAGTTCTTTAGTGAGTGTTGCATGTTGAAGTTCAATCTTGTGTCATCTAATACAAAATGATCGACGCTTATCCTCATGTAATGTGAATGGACAGGTTTTATGTTTCTGCGTGGAAAGAGGAAAGTTAAAACAGATGTATGTTCTGAGTCAGCAGCTGATCTCAAACATCATTCACTTACGGTAAATTACTTTAGATGCCAATATCATAGCAGTAGGTTTTGATTGAAAAGACATGTGAGGTGTGTTTTGTTTTGTCAGCTACATTTCATCTGGAACAATGCATTTTAGCCAAATTTGACGTGTGGATTAAAATTTCCATCAGCCCATCCTTATCATAAACTACCCTAAAACCAGAGAGAAATGAACACAATAACCCTAAAATCTGATTGGTTGAAACGAATGTTGTTCCAAGAACATGATTATAATCATTGTAAGAACCAAAACTTTATGCAGGTTTGGGATTGCTTGATTTCATGCATGCATGTGAGGATGCCAATCAGAATGCAATGCAAGTATGCACTACATTCTGTTCTCATTAGCATAAACCGTTGGCAGTATTTTAATGCAGCATGAGGACTTTATACCATTAAAGAAAAGATTCGCCCAAAAATGAAAATTTGCTGAAAATGTACTCATCCTCGGGCCATTCAAGATGTAGATAAGTTTGTATCTTCATCAGAACAGATTTGGAGAATGTAGCATTACATCACTTGCTCACCCATGGATGCTCTGCAGTGAATGGGTGCCGTCAGAATGAGAGTCCAAACAGCTGATAAAAACATCACAATAATCCACAAGTAATCTGCACAACTCCAGTCCATCAGTTAACATCATAAGTGAAAAGCTGAATGGTTTTATTTTCAAGCCTTTGCTTCTGGCTAAAATATGAGTTCTCTGTCAATAATATTGCTTTCTACAGTGAAAAAGTTGTCTCGTCTGAATCAGGAGAAAAATCTGCACAGATCAAGCCCCATTTATGAGCAAAAACAGTCCAAAATGTTCTAAACAATATGTGGGTGGATTTTGATGTGAGAGGACAATTTTCACTGAAGGAAGCATTATTATGAATTATGGACTCATATTTTGGCCAGAAGTGACGGTTTTAAGTTTAAAATCATCTTAATGATGGATTTGGTTTTTTTTTACAAATATGCAGCTTTTTGCTTCACAAGATGTTAACTGATGGACTGGAGTGGTGTGGATTATTGTGATGGTTTTTATCAGCTGTTTGGACTCTCATTCTGACGGCACCCATTCACTGCAGAGCATCCATTGGTGAGCATGTGATGTAATGCTAAACTTTTCCAAATCTATTCGTATAAAGAAACAAATTTTACATTTTTGGGTGATCTGTTAAGTCTGACCTGTGGTTAAACCCGAAGACGTAAATGTGGACACAAGTGTCAATATTTAGCTGGAACACAATTCCCTCGCAAAATAGCTCAGGAGAAAATTCCAGAAATTATAAAACGATCTCATCTGGTGTATGTTTATTTCAGGGTGACATTAAACACACACACAAAAAGGACAAATGAAGTGAGACACCTGTTCAGATGGCGAGTCGGGAACCTGTCTTTCTTCTAATAGACAGACACTTACTGATGCTACAAAGATACTTCTGTAAGCTGAATGTCATCATTTGTTGACATTTTGAAGAGCTCCGGCTCTCTTAGACGTTTTGTTTATCATCATGGCCTCATGCGGCTGGTATGTTCCATCAAATATAATACGTGTATGTTCCATATTTAATCATGCTGGACATTTCAAAACCATTAGCTCTGTGGAGCTGTGGTAAAAAAGAAATAGCGTTACAAATGTACCGTGGCATTATGGCAGTACAATTTGTTTTATATCTTGATGGTATTGAATATTCATGCAATATTAATACTTTATGGTATTATAAATGGTCTAAAAAAAGTATTGTCATGATTACCATACCATTTTAGTATTTTTAAATATATATATATACTATTATAGTATTTATTGATATTTTGAATTTGCTTTTATTTTTATATTTTCAGTATTCATTTTAATTTAAGATTAGGTTTTAGTAATTTCATGTTTTTTTATATAATTTAAATCTATAAAAGCTTCATTTATCTCTGTTTAAGTTTTAGTAGTTTTAGTACAAAATTAATATTTCAACATTGATTCTATAATGCAGGTTTTTCATTTAATATTTTACTTTATTTACCAAAACGATTATTATTCATTTTAGTTAAAACTGTATTTTGAACACGGCCTTACAACTGAGCAGACGAGTTCAATTATTTAAGCAGATCATTTTGTTCGGTTGGTTCATTTTCAGTAAACTGACCCCAAAAAAATATGATGTAAAATATAAATGGTAATATTTGAGTCATCGGTCCGCAGCATTCCCAGAAGTCCCTGTGACACATTTTATGTTGGTTTGTTTTTTTAACACCGTTTTTGTTAAACACTCCGTTATATAAAATACTTGACTGGATTTAGTGTGAATTTGTTCACATTTAATGCTTTCACTCTAATTGAGATCCTGTTTTTAGGACATGTAAATACAGATTGTTATTTCCATAAATTGTGCAATCTAAAATGTTATTGCCCTTTTAAATCACTTCAGTATGGATAACAACTTTTTAAACTGCCTTTTAAAGGGTGGTTTGCCTGCAGTTGAACTACTTGAAGTGATGAGCAGTTTGTAAGTCTGAACTCTGTTGTTGTGAGCGTGCTGCAGTTGGCAGCACCTCTGCCAGTGGAAATGTCCTGCACATGCACTCTTATTAAAAGCCAAACGCTTGAACTCTGCCATCTGACTGCAATTCTCCATCGAATCCCACCCTTTTTTTTTCTAAAGTGCTCAGTTTGAGATCTTCAGAAGCTCCTATCTCAGTTCTCTAAACTACATCAGTGATCTTCTCCGAGAGTTTCACATCCCTCAGGTTAAACCAGCATTCGGTGCAAGCTATAAGAGTGCATGTGTTGATCTAAGACAGCTCATCCGTGTCACATTAACAATCAGGATGCAAAAGGAAGAACTGACCCTGCTTGAAGAACTTTTTTTCTTTCCCATGCTGACATTTAGACCCTTCATGCTAAATATTAGAGCTGCTCTAGAAATGTCTACATGGCTAGTGCTAGTGCTTTTTATTCAAAGGAGCAATCCTAAGTTTTTATATTAGTACTTTTTATCATTTGTTGTAAAACACCTTTGCATAACCCTAAAGTTATTACACATGTATAATATGGTCTAGAACAACATGCACAAACATGACTCAGGATGCCATGCTGCATTACCTAGATTTTATATTGTGTTTGTTATCTGACACCATGCCAGATTTGTTTATCATACAGTACATAAGTAGACAAAATGTCTTTATATTTTCTAAAAAGAACATTATTTGGTGTATTTGGTGTAATGAAATGTGTTTATGCGGTTTAAGGTAAAAAAAACACATAATTTTCCACATACTGTACATTATTGTTTCTCCTCTATGCCCCGCCTTTCTGAAACGCGTCGATTTTTACAAAGCTCATCGGTCTGAAAAAGCGAGGTGTGCTGTGAAAGCCGATCCGGTGATCCACAGCACAAAGTTTATGTATTTCTTCAGCGACCAGCACGGATCAGCTCTAGGCATGACGAAGCGGATATCGTAGATCTTCTTTATGCACCAAGAGCTTGTAACACTCCAAAGAGAAAGGAAACATTTAAATCGCATCATATGACCCCTTTAAAGAACTTGAACTTTTCTGTTTTGCAAATGTTTTTTTTTTTTTTGATTGACCTTAAGAAATATTCTAATATTTTGAGATACTGGATTTTTGACTTTCATGAGCTATATATATACATTTATTCAGCTTTATCTCAATTACCAAATACTAATTTTAATAATTTCAGTTTTAGTTAACAATAATAAACACTGGTTGGTCTACTACATCAGCCATTCATATTTTATTTCTGTCCTTGGCAAAACTGGCTCATTCATTTAATTTTTGATTGTTCTGAATCGTTTCTTCTAAGCAAATCACGTTGTTTGGATGGTTAATTTTCAGAGAGCTAATATAAAATATAATATTTGAGTAATCGGTCAACAGTATTCCCAGAATTTTTTTAGCAAAATATTTTTGTTAAATGTTATTTACTCAGTGATATACATTACTTAACTGTATTTAATGTGAATTTATGTTCAAATTAAATGCTTTTATTATGAAGATTTTGTATTATGTTTGTTACACAATGTTATGGTGCCAAAGTTGTTTATCGAAAAAAAAGTAGACAAAAAGTCCTTTGAATAAAACATCAGTATTTATTTATATGACAGTTTTCAAAATTGTCTATATTGGCTTTGTATAGTTAGACTATACCTTTTACTAAACTAGAGATGAATTTTCTCTAAAAAGTGCAGTGCAGGGTTTGACAGCCTTTTCACAATCCACATTGTTTCAAAGCAGCTTTACAGAAAACCATGATGTCAATGTTTATAATATTAATATTTCCATGCCTTGTAGTTGCATTCAGCAGATTAGGGCTGGGTGATAATATACAGTAGTTTACATTATGCAATAATTTAAACAATCAAGCAGTTAAGACTTGCTATATAGTTCATGTCACTTTAACTGCTGTCCTAATGTACACATAGTGTTTGCAAATAAATATTTTTTTTTAAAATGAATGGCTATTGTCCCATCAATAAACACTTTTTATGACCTGAACAGATTGTTAAAGGTGAAGTGTGTAATTTTTAGGCACTAGCATCAATAAAAGAAACGGCAAAATAATGATTGTTTTCAAACAGGTTTCCTCAACTTTAACATTTTAGTTATCTTCTTAAACTTGTTATATCAGACAGGTGACGTGAATGTTTTTAAACTAAGGACAACTGATAAATGATGACATGGTCTCTTCAAACAAGTTGGAAGAGGGAGATGTGTAAAAAGCAGATAATGAAAAGAAGGAAGGGAGAGAAAGGAGGTTAAAGGTTGTTTTTGTGTTTTTACAGTCGTGACATTCAGATAGAGATCTGATAAAGACTGTTTACCTGCCTTCGTGAATCTTTAAATCTCTGGATATCCTGTGATAGTGGACAGACAGTTTTACCTTCACACGAATGATTTGAGAGTCTCGTGTGAAGTAACACTTAACATGTTTAAATGAAGGGCTGCGTTACTGAAACTAGAGGTTCAACCCTTACTTAACCCAGTTGAATGTTATCAGTCTGAGTCAGAATGTGGCTCTGCTCCAAAATCTAGTAAACTACGTAAGAAGCATGTTACGAACGCTCCCAGTGAAAGTCTGGTTATGCTGCTTTCTAAAATACTAGCCTGGAAGTCTAATTCGCCATGTGTTTCTTTTATAATAGCATTTTTTTTAACTTTTATGCAGTTTCTTTATTTGCACTACCGGTCAAAAGTTTGAAATGCATTTAGATTTTTTAAATATTTTTGAAAGAAATCTCTTATGGGTGACCGTGATTTCACCAAGTACAACATGTTCCTGGATCAACATCCTTGTTGATCCTGGAACAACATTCCTATCAACCAATCAGAATTGAGGGATAACTTTTCAGGAAATATCAGTTTTAGGCTTAAAATCAGGGTTAGGTGCTTCTACACCCTTGTTAATCAGCTATCATTTCCCTCTGATTTTAGGAATAAATTATGGGTAAGGTTAGGTTTAGGGGTAGGGATTGGGTTAAGTCTGTATTTTTGGACTGTAATGTTGATCCAGGATCAACAAAAGATGTTGGTCCAGGAACATGTCTTACTTGGCAAAATCACGGCGATCATCTCTTATGCTCACCAAGGCTGCATTTATTTGATGAAGGACCGTAATATTGTGAAAAAATATTACAATTTAACATAACTCTTTTCTATTTAAATATATTTTTAAATGTGTTTTATTCCTGTGATGCAAAGCTTAATTTTTGGCGTCATTCCTCCAGTCTTCAGGATCACACGATCAGTGTTGAAAACAGTTGTGCTAAAAATTCTGAAGAAAAAAAAATTGGATCATGGCTTCCACAAAAATATGAAGCAGCACACTGTGTTGAACATTGGTAATAATCAGAAATGGTTACTGAGCAGCAAATCAGCATATTAGAATGATTTCTGAAGGATCATGTGACACTGAAGACTGGAGTAATGATGCTGAAAATTCAGCTTTGATCACAGGAATAAATGACATTTGAACATATATTCACATATAGAAAACACTTATTTAAAATGGTACTGTTTCACAATATTACTGTTTTACTGTATTTATGATTAAATAAATGCAGCCTTGGTGAGCATAAGAGACTTATTTAAAAAAAATATACAAATCTTAATTACTACAACCTTTTGACTGGTAGTGCATGTATAAATGAACTCACACTGCAGCTGCTTGTGTATGCAGTAAACAGCTACTGTAGGTTAATGGTAACCGATGACTCTACCTTCACTGACACAGTAAGGTTCTAATTAAAGTTCCCAGAGTTCCCAACAGACGACCCCCAAAGCTCATTGTCATCTCCTCGCATCTGTTAAAAGACAGCTTTACAGTCGAAGTCATTGTGAAAATGTGTGTGGTTGCTGGTGCCATTGTGTCAATGTTATGAATGTAGGCCAGTTTTTTTTTTTTTTTTTCCTTTTACAGCCCTGTCCGGGTTTATGGACATTTCCTTTTGTGCAAGAAAACAATGCATGCTTACTCATCATAACCTGGGATTTCTTGCTGGAACTAAAATGGGGATTTTTTTTGTTGTTGCTGGAAATAGATTAAGGGTGCACAGATGACCTAACAATGCTTCTTACCCTAAAATCCTTCTTGAAGGGATACTTCACTCAAAAAAGAATGAAAAGAAAATGTAAAAAAATGACTATGGAAGTCAATGGGGCCCATCAACAGTTTACCAGAAGAAAGAAATTCATATCGGACTATCTGATATAAACACAGTCTTCATGAAAGTACTTAAACACTTTTGAACGTGAATTTCATTGCATTAGATAACAAAGTATCAAAGTAAGTGACATTTGCAAACAAATGATCCTCGAGCTTGTACTCAACAAATGTTACAAAATTTTGTAATATGTTTTTTTGAACTTGAGAAGGAATTTTAATTAAACATTTTTAAATTTCTTTCAAATCATTTTTATTTCATTACTTAAACAACTTTTATCAATAGCTTTGTGTTTTTCTAATTCATTGAATGTTCCTTAATTATTTTAGAATTTTATTTATTGTATTTTTTTGTGCCTTTTTTAAATCTTTATATATATTTTTTTATTTTTTATAATGCGATTTTCCTATTCATTTTATATATTTAAATGATTTTGGAATTTACTTTTTACATTTTGATTATTTTTCTCTCTCTCGTCTACTTTTTGTGCTCATATGAAGTACTTTAAATGACATTTTGTTTAAAATTGTGCTATATAAATATATTTATCTAATTAATTTCCTATAATATGAAACCTAAAAATATTGTTTTGTGAAATGTTTTGCTTGAAACATGCACATTTTATATTTCTTCAACATAAATGCCATTTGGTGTGATATATCTAATGCAATGACATTCACACATTTCTTAAGTGTCTCAAGTGTCCACATACTTTTAAGGCCCTTCTTTGGCCTTTTGGAGCACATCTTTAAACTTGCTCTGACTCAGAGCGCTTTGAATCTGTCATTTAGTTAAGTATATCTGCTTCAGTGCTTGTGTGTGGATCCAAGTAATATAATATGTGACTGGACTCCAAGGTCCTGATCCTGGGAAAGTTACCGTGGCTTTGGGAATAGAAACTATGTTGATGAACTTCTGAGATGAAGCAAATATATTTCACTCTGCCTTAATATTCCGAGATTATTTTCCCTCGGCAGTCCGTGATAAATCTGATTGGCATCTGTGCTGTCCGATGGGAAAAAGAGCTGTGTGGAATATTCAGGCTTTGAGAAACGAGGCTAGGGTTTATAAATATTCCCTCTCCTGGTTCTCACGACTTCAGATAGAAAACATAGTGGAGTTGCACATGTTGGAGACATAAATCAGTGTTTTCCTGGTTACGAGATACTGTTGTGGGCATCCGTTGAAATGACATCTGGTGCCGTGACCCTGCCGATAATTCCCACTGACTTCCTGTATCCGGACAGCAAGCGGAAGATTATCCAGCGTCACTGAATCCAGAACATGTGTTTGACGTTTTATGATTAGTCAGTCTCTTGATGTGGAAACCCTTCTGATGTGTTGTACACTAGCTATGTCGATTTTCATATTCATAACTGTGTGTATCGCAGAAGTACTGATGAACTTACACGTTGCCTGTTTCCTATTATGAAAGCATTTTCCTTTTCGTTCCCATGGAAAATTCAACAAAAGACATGCACTAGATGATTTGTTTTGATGTGTGTTACCAAGCCAGCAATCTGGGGCCAATAATAACGCTGTTGTTTGTGTTTCAGTGGCGATGCCGTTCATCATAATGACCATCATGTTCCGGCCGTACCAGCGTGGCGTTTACTGCGATGACGAGACCATCCGTTACCCCTACAGACCAGACACCATCTCTCACAAAATGATGGCGGCCGTTACCATTTCCTGCTCCATCATTATCGTGAGTCTACATCAATCAATCAGCTGAGCAAACCCTTAAAGGAGTAGTTCACCCAAAAATGAAAATTAGCTGAAAATGTACTCCCCCCTCAGGCCATCCAAGATGTAGATGAGTTCGGTTCTTCATCAAATTTGGAGAAGTTTAGCATTACATCACATGCTCACCAATGGATCATCTGCAGTGAATGGGTGCCGTCAGAATGAGAGTCTAAACAGCTGATAAAAACATCACAATAATCCACACCACTCCATTAAATAATGTCTTATGAAGCGAAAACCTGTGTTTGTAAGAAACAAATCCAAACTGTTTTGACTCTCATCCTGACGGCACCCATTCACTGCAGAGGATCCATTAGTGAGCAAGTGATGTAATGCTACATTTCTCCAAATCTGTTCCTATGAAGAAACAGAGTTTTCATCTACATCTTTTCAGCAGATTTTCATTTTTGGCTGATATTTTCCTTTAAATGTCTGTGAGTGATGCAAAAATGTTAATACTCTATTGCAGGGGTGTCCAAACCCATTCTTGGAGGGCCACTATCCTGCAAAGTTTAGCTCCATCCCTTATCAAGCACACCTGAACCAGCAAATCAAGGTCTTCAGACTCACTAGAAACTTCTAGGCAAGTGTGTTGTAGCTGGTTCTAGCTCAAATCTGCTAGAGATTGGCTCTATTGGACACCCCGCTCTATTGTATTTGAAGAAAATGTAGTACCTATACTAAACCTAACCAACTGTGTTTACAAAAGCAAATGTGAGATAAACCACTTTTTATGAAGCAGCCTGCTACGGCTAGTCTTTGAGCTGAGTGTTGTGACTTCAGAATTGTAGTGCTGTACCGGGTGAGTTACCAAGCAAGCTTACTATGTCAGAAAAGCCATTCATATAAGGCTGATGAAGTGATGCAAATGTCAAGATGTATTAGTTTACAAGTCATACACTATGGTAAAAGCGTTTTGAGGTCATAACATAGTTTTGTGCAAGGAACCTCATTAAAATAAGTTTTTATTAGTCAATATTCTGCCCCTTTAATCATAATTTGTCTGGAGATGAATAAAAATGGCTGGTGTTTTACTGCCACTAGTGATTATTCAGCTGGAAACTGGAGTGAATTGTATGTATAGGCATGTTTGTGGTGTTTTGTAACAATTAAGTAGATGTTTTTATGTAATGTTGGAAAAAGTGGATTGTGACTGTGTCTGTCAAGCTTCAAAAAGGACAAAAAGATACCATAAAAGTAGTCTAGAACACCAAAAGAATCAGACTAATGTGTTTCATGAGTTCAACTCAGTGATTCATATAGCTTTTTCTTTGAAAAACAATTTAAATATCTGTCCATTCCTCTCACAAAGCTCTCATATGAGTTGGAATATAATGCATAATTCAATATGAACTACTTTGAGTATTGAGTGTGACAGATGTAACCTTAATTAATAGTGGCCACATTTTTACCTTTATGTACTAAAGATGAAAGAAAGAAAGTCATACAGGTTTGAAAGAAAATGAGGGTGACTAAATAACCACAGAATTAACATTTGTGTGTGAACTGTTCATTTAAGAAGCATCATAAATAGCTGAAAGGATTTGGCGTTGAACTACTCGTGGGAACCTGAATGAAATGAATTTTATGTGGTGTAATTTGGTTGCGAAAACATGCAGGTTGGTTTGGTATTGTGTCCACATTTTCTAAGAGAACATTGTGATTCGTTCAACATGATTCATCAGCCAGAGTACAATTCAAAACATGAGTCATCTACACCACACAGACTCAGACTCTCATTACTAGCAATGAGTCTTAAGGCAAGTTTATGTAGCACATTTGATACACAATGGTCAAAAGTGTGTTGCATAACACATAGGTACATACAAAATTAAATGAATTAAAAATGTTTGAACTATTGCAATGTGCCAATATTTAGTCATGCATTAGTATTACTACACTCTTAAAAATAAAGGTTTAAAAAAAGGGCCCCCTTTAATGTGTATTCATGGAACCATAGATGCTAATAAAGAAGCTTTATTTTTAAGAGTGTATTGCTCAAGGTTCAAATTATTAACCCTAAGAAACGTTAAACATGAAAATCTTGTTTTCTCACTTGCAGATCACTTCTGGAGAGGCCTACCTGGTCTACACCAAACGTCTCTATTCCAATTCAGACTTCAACCAGTACGCTGCGGCGCTCTATAAAGTGGTGGGGACGTTTCTGTTCGGCGCGTGTGTGAGCCAGTCTCTGACCGATATGGCCAAGTACACCATCGGACGCTTGAGGCCCAACTTTATCGCGGTGTGCGCTCCAGAAGTGTGCGAGGGCTACATGCTGGAGATCAACTGCACGGGAAGCTTTCGCAACGTGACCGAATCCAGGTACAGAAGCAGGGGACGGGAAGGGCCCGTGTCAGGGGTCGTGAACTGCTAACACTACTTCCTGTACTTGTTTATATTTGTCACTTGTTGTTTCACTTCCTGTTTGTCCAGTACATTGGTGCTTTCTTAGGATTTTACCTTTGCAGTGCAAATGTCACATGTCCTCAAGAGACCTGAAATAATCATAGATTTGATTATACATGCACTAGAAAGTATGACGTGTGGTCACTGGTCAGGCACATCTTTTTTTCTGTAAAGGAAATATTTGAGTCCTGTAATGCTGATTTGTCAAATTATTATTTTTTTAATTCTGATTTGAAATATATTATTATTAATAGTAGTAGTAATCCTTCTCATTTTAAAGTATAGATTGAAATAGATTTAAATGTTTGTTTTTTTTATTTGCGTCTAATTACTTTCTCCTCATTTTTAACATTTTCCGAATTTCTTCATCAGTGTTGTTATTGTTAACTAAACGTAATAAAAACATGTTTTTGGTATTTAAAATAATGCTGAAATAAAATAAAATATAAATATTAGCTGAAAAACTTAAAAACAACTTGAATGAAAATTAGATATGTTATTTTGGCAACTAACCGAAATAGGGCAAAATTGAAGTAATTACTAAAACTGAAATTAAAGTAAGGCTTAAAAAAAAAAGCTTATAACAAAAGGACTAAGACTTGTGCTTAAATGAAAATTATATAAAAATAATAAAATATAAAAAAGCTAATTTTAAATATTCATAAATACTATAATAAATATGAATATAATAGGAAATATAATAATGAAATAATAATAATTATAATAATAATACATACATATAATAAATAATACTTAAATAACCCTTTTAACCAAGAATTGCGGTTATCAATATCGCTGTCACAACCAATATGCTGAATATTATAGGTGATAATGTTTATTAAAAAATATAACAATAATAATAATAATATTTGGTTATGATATAAATGAAAAAAATGCCATCTCTGACCCTTTTAACCAAGAATTGCGGTTATCAATATCGCTGTCACAACCAATATGCTGAATATTATCGGTGATAATGTTTATAAAAAAATATAACAATAATAATAATAATATTTGGTTATGATATAAATGAAAAAAATGCCATCTCTGAGAGTTGAAGAATACATTTTTTGGATTTTTACATCACGTATCACTAAACTGATTTTCTCAGAGTGGGTTTAAGGTTAGTTGGTTTAGGTTTTATTACTTTTATATGAATTTCTTATTCGTATTATTACCAAACGGATCAGTAAAAATTCACATCATCGCACATCATACCAGAAGGCACATGGAGGTCAAGGCTATTATGAACATGTGATAAATCTTTTAACACAGATGAAATCTTGAAACGTAATATGAAAGTGAAGAATGGCCCATAAATGTGTCACTCTATATGATTCGTGGACTGTGATAATGATTCTTTTTCCTTTCTGCTTGTATCGTTGTCTTGTATCTTGTATTCCTCCGTGGATTGTGTTGCGCCAGGCTGTCGTTCTACTCCGGTCACTCCTCCTTCGGGATGTACTGCATGTTGTTTCTGGCGGTGAGTTGTCACAGTTGTCTTCCTCTCCTGCAATCACGCTGACACAGAAGACTTGTGTAGACAGATAAAGGAGAGCTCTCAGAGCAACAGGAAACACTGCGGAGACAATAAAATACGACCGCAAACATTCCCAATGTCTCGAGCTTTAAATCACGACAGTATACGGTGCTTAAAGGAACAGTACACCCAATAATTATAGCTCTCGTATCGTTTACTCACCCTCGTGCTATTTCAAACCTGCGTGATGTTTTCTCTTCACAGCATGCACAACTTTTTTTTTCTCTTTCTGAAATTTCTCATTATGTGTTCCAAAAAAGAAAGTCATACAGGTTTGGAGCGACATGATGGAGAATTAATAGTTTTCTGGCTGCTTCACTCATGTTCAGACGTGTCTGTATTTGTCACAAGGTGCTTTCCTGTAACTTTTAAGGAATTGCAATGGCTTGCATTCGTTTTCCTGCTATTGAACCCTCAAGACTGATTTTGCATTTTTCCCCCCCCTTATTCTCTTAAAGTATTGTGTAATCCGTTGTTGTTTTTCCTGGTTTTTCCTCTGTAGCTTTATGTACAGGCACGTATGGCATCCAAGTGGGCCCGCCTCCTCCGGCCCACAATTCAGTTCTTCCTGGTGGCCTTTGCCATTTATGTGGGATACACGCGTGTGTCTGACTACAAGCACCACTGGAGCGACGTGGTGGTGGGTCTCCTGCAAGGGGCGCTGATCGCAGTCCTCACGGTGAGTGCGGTGAATCTCATGAAATCTCTTGTTCGGGTCACATTTCACCACAAAAAAACAACAAATTATAAAATAATTAGAATTTGCATATAAAGAAAATAAATCCTGTTTTAGGAACATTGGGATACTGTGAAATATGTCCATGATTAAGCCCAAACTAAGCTTAAAAAATACTGAAAAATATATGTACGTTTTATATATATATATATATATTATATATATATATATATATATGTATATGTATAAATATACGTATATGTATATGTATGTAGGTATCTAAAAAAGTTATGTGCTCAAGAATGAGAAAATGAGAATTTTTTTCATTAACATTTTATTGATGTTATAAAATAAAAAATTTTTTTAATGTTATAAAAAATAATTTATAATAATTTTTAGCAGTCATTGGGATAAAAAGGTCTATATTTTGTATTATTTATGTACTATTTATTTAGAAGTTCTTCACCAGGAATTTGAAAATTAAAACACTTTTTCAAATGTTCAAATTGCATATAAAGAAAATAAATCCTGTTTTAGGAACATTGGGATACTGTGAAATATGTCCATGATTAAGCCCAAACTAAGCTTAAAAAATACTGAAAAATATATGTACGTTTTATATATATATATATATATATATATATATATATATATATGGGATAAAAAGGTCTATATTTTGTATTATTTATGTACTATTTATTTAGAAGTTCTTCACCAGGAATTTGAAAATTAAAACACTTTTTCAAATGTTCAAATTTTAACAAATTTTTTTTTTTTCCAAATGTTTTTAAAAATATACAGTCAAAATGTAAAAATCATAATGATCCTAAATACATTGGAAACATGATCTTTATGTAAATAAAATTTATATTAATCATTTTATGTTAAATTCAATTGAATTTTAAATTATTTGTTTTTTGGTAAAGTTTTAGAAAAGAGATTTTAAGACTTTTTATTTTCGTGGTTAAAGGTTAAATAAAAAACACATTATAAATAAATGGTGAATAATATTATAAATGAGTAAATAAAATAAACAGAGAAAATAAAATAAAGTATATATAATATATTTAAATATAGGATATATAATATAATAAAGTGTGTGTGCATATATATATATA
>NW_015652144.1:1353612-1365524 GCF_001515625.1 Sinocyclocheilus rhinocerous
CCTGGTTAAAGGTTAAATAAAAAAATATATTTTTAATAAATAATAATGAAAACATAATCGATATTTTAAAATATTTATTATTATTATTTATTTATTTATTTATTAGCATTTTACAAATCTGCAAGTTGCATTAAGACATTCTCCACTCTGTCACAGGTGCGATACGTCTCGGACTTCTTCAAAGAGCGCCCCCCTCGCTGTCCGGATGTTGAAAATGCTGAAAACGAAGACGGCGAACGTAAGCCCAGCCTTCAGATCGCAGACACGGACAGAAACCATTACTCCTACAGCAGGCCTGCATGAGCGTGACCTTTGACCTGTGAGAGCACTGGATGCTGCAGCACGTCTCGTACAGACAGCCACACACTGTACACTGGCACTGACTGCGCTCTCTTCCACAGGACAACACTCCCATTTCACACAGAGAGAGAGAGCGCGAGTGAATGCATGAACTAACACTGAATATTAGATTTTATACTTCTTTACAGACCGTGTTTATACCCAGATTTGTCCTATGCACGCTCGATCAAGTGCACAGATCGCCTGACATCTAATGAACCGTGAGGGACTTTATTGTATCAGAGCACAAAGACGAACTTCTCCAAGGGGAACTGCTCGTTTCCATGACAACCTCAAAACCACCGGTTGACATTTACTGACTCGCTGTACTTCTGCTGTCGGCAGCGATTCTTTCGGAATGGGAAAGAAAGTGAACTATTCTAAGCCATCAGAAGACAAGAATTCATGAACATGAAACAGATGCCAAAAAAGGTCTTTCTCACATGGTCAATTAGACATTTTGTTCGGTTATATATATATATACATATATATATAAACTGGATTATAGTGACTATTATTATTTTTATATATAAAAAATTTTGTTTTACTGGGGCGGTAGGATTAGGGACTTTTTCTAAACTTAACATTTTGGTAAACTAGTTATTATATCTGCACACGTCTAGAAGAAATTCTGCATAACATGAATAATCTTTATAAAATAATACTTTTTATGTTTAATTTGCTGAAGAATACCATGACAACTCGTGATTTCAATCTAGTTTTGTTGCGTCGCTCGCTCACATAACTGTTTAATGAAAACCACTAGCTAACCAAGGCACATATATATCGATGTATTTCATGGAAATTAGTCTTACTAACCATCCTATCCAGCAATAAGGATTAGGAAATATTAACTATCACATGTAAAATGTTAAACCGCTGTTTATCTCTGAATATGATCACCACGTCCAAACCAAGTGAACGAATGCTGCTTGTTATGTTAAAATCACAGCCAATCAAAAAGCTGTATGGTGATTCTGAACCAATGACGATTCACTAAGGGGCGGAACTACTCAACATGACAAAAAACGTACGCTTGTAGATTAAAATGGATTTGCAGAATGTTGTACTGAATGTTTCCACAGCATCATGATTGTTTAGTTTTATGTGCCTATTTCCAGTGAAAAATGCCTGTCAAGATCACCAGCGAATTCAAGAATCGGATTGATTTTCTTCACGTCACGCCTTGGCATATGATGAAATGTCGATTTAAACAGGTTTTAAACGTAAGGTGCATTTAAACATTGTTTTCGCTCCCCTATATCTCTCCAGAGACCATTGTTTCCCAGGATTTTGTCTCCGTTCACATTTATCCCTTACTCTAATTTACCTCGTTTTATCTAGTTCTAATTTATGTTCATTTGGAGCTTGAACTGAGTCTCGGGATCGAGCTCCTCCTCCCAGGAAAATCACATTTGTTTGTCGGACAAAATAGCAGATTTGGCGTTATGATTGGTCAGATCGCCTGCCAATCAAACATCAGGCAAAGGGTCTGGATGGGCGGGTCACATTAAAATATGAATAATAATAAATTGGGATACAAGCATTATAAAGTGGAAAAAGTATTTGGGCATGCTATCTTGTCTTAAAATCCTCCAACCCCCTTTGTCGTACAATTTGCGCTAGAATTATCTGAATTAATTACCTTAAAATTATCTTTAGGTTTAGACACTTGCTGCGTTCACGCCATATCGCAATTACCGTAATTTCGAGATGACCGCACGTGACGTTCTACTCTGAGCTGTTCACGTCCTCGGACTCGGAATTATGCTTTTCTATGGCAACACTACCTGCGTTCCATTCGGAAGAGCTTATCTCTATGCCCTAATCCCTTCAAAGGGTTTACCCTCCGGAGTGAGAGCTTCGAAGGGTTGAAGGGTGTAGGGGACCAAACAACTGTTTCTTGAAGTGCCCTTCTGCGTCATCATCAAGTGCCCATACGGAGGCGCCGTCATCATGCAAAGAATCTGCGCAAAGGATCATGGGAGCACAAGTGTCCATCAGTTGTACCCTTCGAAAACCTTCATTCCGAAGGGCCCTTTGAAGTGGCCAGTTTTGAGCAACTCGGTTTGGAACGACCCTTCAATATGGCGGCCATGATTGTTTTCACTCCGAAGTGCCCTTCGGAGGGCGATATATCCCGTTTGGAACGCACTGACTATCAACGCCTAAACCGAGTCTGCAGTGGTCAGGTGGTACAGCGGTCACGTGGTACAAGTCGTAGCTCTCAGAAAACTCCCAGTTCACAAGTTGTAATTACGAGTTCTACGAGGACGTGAATGCTTTTTACAAGTTGGAATCTCGTAATTACGGGAATTCCGATATGGCGTGAACACACCTTTATTCGACAGCTAAAAAGTAGAACATCACATAGTCCTCCTCTTCTAAAATAAATCATGTATTCTGGCATACATTTAAACTTCCCCTCACACCTATTATGTTATTAGTGTGGGGAAACTTTTATAAAAATAAAAACTTTCCCTCATGTTATATATGGAGGAAAAACAATCTTTTTTTTTATTATTAAATTAAATTTTTCCGTTCCCCGCTCACCTATTATGTTGTTTACGGAAAAAAATACATTCCTTTGTTAGTTGACAGACTAGTTTGAAGTTGTTGACAATCGCTCATGTAAACCCTGCACAACAGAACCTGCTGTCTACTGTGAGTTTCTAATGCTGCAATTTTTTATGGACACTATATTTAGTGAATATGAATGATGTCTCCCCCCTTTTTTGCTTCTATGTGGAACAGAGACTCTCTTGTGACTCTGATTTAGTCACAGAAATCCGGACGGCCTTAAAATAAATGAGGACTGAGCTCACAGAGTGACTTACACACTGAATGTGAAGAAGACTGGCTCATGTTTACACTTTTACCATTATGTGTAAAATACAAGTATTGTTTAGTTGAATGTTCCAGAGCAAAGATGAGTATTTTTGCAGGACTATTGTAAGTTTGTGCATATATATATATATATATACATACAACTTCGAGGATAATACATCATTTTCAAAAATTGATTGGTTGTGAAATATACATTATAAAAAATGTGCATTAATTTGCATAAATGAACATATTACTTTTCAAAGCCAAAAGAAAAAATATTGTCTGATTAAATTGAAGCTACTGAATTTTTTTTCTCTAAAAATTAATTATTCTAAACCACTTATGCTTAGAGCTCCAAACATTACTGTATATATGAACCAATTATTATTTTGTAATGATTGGCATCTGTGACTTTATAAGAAGTTTTGTGTGTATAGCATATAAATGTTGCACAAATAATTTTTTTAAATTTTCTTGGTATGTTTTATATTGGTTTATACCTAACATTCAAAATAATAATAAAAAAAATAAAAAACATCTTCTGCCGTAATGTTTCTGCCGTTCATCTCAAAACAGAAACGAATGAAAAGTTTTGAAACTATTCGAAGTTCACAGTGCGGATGTCTGTAATAGTTTTATCTTATCAGTTGTTAACACTTCATATTTCAATGTCTGTTATCTGGATTACATGTTTGCTGGGCCAAGTATTATTATTATTCTTGCTCATACTTGCTGTTAAAGGTTTGTTCAAATCACTAACCATACACGCACTGAACTTTTCCAAGCAATCAGATTTAATTATTTATAGCATGCTCACATGCATTTAAAAATATGATTTCATATTCAGCATGTGTCTTTAATTGGATGAACTATTGTGAAATTCAGTCCAGTGCCGTTCAGCCAAAAGCTCGTCCTTATCTAACACGGAGACGATTGTACAAGGGAATCATGGGAATTGAAGCAGCCAAAAATGTCACACTTAAGTCCTGCTTCTTTTCATCAGAATGGTGTTCAAGGACTGTTGATTCCTATCAGCTTTATTGTAACCAGGTAAATGATTCTCTGCAGGCAGGTCTGGAAACATCTGAGAAACACTGACTTCACATTTCACGTCCTCAAGGCAAAGCGTCCATTGTAATATTAAAGGGGTGGTTGACTGTTTTTTTTCTAGGCTTGATTGTGTTTATGGGGCGCAGTCTAACACGTGTTAATGCTTCGTTTAAAAAAAAAACAAAAATGCATTATTTTTCACATAATTTACCTTTATTCCACACCGCTCTGTCCCTTCTCCTATTGACGCGCTGATCATTTCCTGCTTTTATGAAGCCCCTCCCTCAAAAATACGTGATGGGCTCTGATTGGTTAGCTAGTCCAGTGTGTTGTGATTGGCTAAACCGCCTCTAGTGCGCATCTGAACGTCCCGCCCCTCACCTCGGCGGCATGTGCTCCGGTTGTATTGTAAACAATGGCGTGGTATATATCTCTTATCAGTTTGAGCCCGATTGAGACAGAGAATATTAGTGAAGAGGATCGCGCAGAACCTGTGCAAGCACGGCTCTTAATTGTATGTTTTTTGTTTGTTGTTGTCTCCTACTTTTAGATACGCTGTTATTTGTAAATGCTACTGCTTCGGTTAGCTTTTAATATACAGTTTTATCCTGATTAAAGCTTTAATACAGCACGGCAACCGCATAACGCTTCTCATAGCTATGTGAAAATAAGTGTATAAATGGAACGGTTCATTGTTTGAGCTGAGCTGGTGATCTGAATGAGAGAGAGAGAGATGCAGAGCGTGTGCAGCAGGGCGACGCGAGGAACATTGATTTTGAATCTTGTGTATCCATTAGAATTGTTAGAAGACAGAATTGCGATTCATATATAAATAGATGTTTTCGTGCACCCCTAGTTTTAACGGCATGGCAACAACTCTTCCTCTTCTCTATGGCCTCGCCCCCTTCGGTGCGTGTTCCCGGGGGCGGGGATTATCTGGGTTTGTGATGTCACAAACCCGGGAAGTAACTCGTTGTAGTCCCTACGAGCCGTTTTTGTAGGCATTAAACTGCCAGAATTTTAAAAGACGATATCTCCGTTTGCATTGAACTTTCAGCGCTGCAACTTTGCAGATATTGTTTATGCTCAAACAGCAACATTATACACTAACGTTAAAAAAGTGAAATCGCAATTAACCACCCCTTTAAAAATGTCTTTTATATATTGTCTGAAGGTGGGACTGCTTTCAGGCTGGTTTGGCTGTTTTCATTCATGCATTGTGTCATGGACACGTGACATCCTGCTACAAAGAGCTTCTTTACAGTCCATGTGATCCAGCAAAAGGAGTTTCTCCATTCAGCATGATTCTTGAGATGTGGGACAAAACACACAAAAAAGAAATTTTGAAATGAATGATCATTTAACCATTATCACAAAAGTACCATTTCATACAATCCTCCTTATTTGATCAAAATCGACAATCACTTACTATCCCTAAAATCAGCCATCCTCAGTTTAATACGTCAATACTTCTAAGTATATGTACAATAACTCAACAATTCGAATACAGGTGCATCTCAATAAATTAGAATGTCGTGGAAAAGTTCATTTATTTCAGTAATTCAACTCAAATTGTGAAACTCGTGTATTAAATAAATTGATAATTCAAGAAATGGAATTGAATCTGTATGGATGTCAACACATAATGAGTGATTGACAAGAAAAAAAAAACACATTTTGAGAGAAAATTGAAGCAAGTTTCACCAAAATTCAAATGAAATCCTCTGAACATGTTAAACCAAAATTTCATTTTGCACTTCTGTCCCAGTATTCAAGAATCAGTGTTAGTATACTATGAGAACACGACCCAAAAATGTTTCCAGCGCTTCATCCTCGAAGCGTTTTGGGATGTTTGACCTGCGATATTTCACGATGCTGTCTTACATCAGTCAGATAAAACTGTTCGGCCACTTCAGCCAAAACATTCGCTCATCTGGTAAATGATTTTAGATGCACTAAATCTATCAGTGTTTGACGTCAGCTGAGCAGGTTTCAAGTCATTTTTAACGATTAGTGTTAATACCATAAAAGCTTGCAAACAAAGAGTCGAGCCATTCCATTTGCATAGATTGGGAGTGAAGATCTCAGAACTAGTTCCACATGGAGCAAAGCAAACATAAACCTGATCAGATTGATATGCGTTTGATTATAGCGCAGCCTAGTGTTAAAATCAAGCAAAACAGCAACGGTCTCGAGTTTGTTCAAAGCCTGAACTGTCCTGGTTTACAATTAAAAGAGACGTTCTGTGTACATTATCCAAAGGAGAGAAACTGCCACATGAATTCGTTTAATAAAATGAGATTTTAATCAACCTTTGTGTACTTAATATGTCTTTATTATGCATTAACCATTTTCAAATGCAATAAAGCACTCAAGATTATGCTGTGTTTTGAATATAAACACACTGACAACATCCTTTGACCATGATTTAATTTGCAACACAGCACAGAGTCTCATGCTTTGCTTCATTTAGCATCATAAAGTGAGTATTCATATATGAACAACAGAAGCCTGTTTATTACAAGCAAAACCAGCATCATTTCTCTTTGAATACGGTCTGAAACTAATGCTATGCTCAAGTTTTCTTAAAGTCTGCTTCAGTGAGGGGGAAGGGTGCGATGACTTCAGGGTGATTCCAGCTCTTTTCTGACACAGTTAAAAGCTCTGGGGGAGAAAGTGAAATGGTGCTATAACAGGAACACCTCAATGTCCATTTGTCTAGAAGTTCCCATGTCTTTGTTTTGAACTCGTTTTGACATAAAATTGGCAGTAAAAGCATCTCAGTCCATTTCTGTGTGGGAGATGACACGGAGAAGCCTGTCACACTGAAAGACAAAACAAAGCACACATGATTACACAACAGAAACCCAGTATTAGCTGCAGTTATTGAGCACATTAACACTGCTGGAGATGTTAAGGACATAAGAGGTTAGGATCTTACATCATTTCTTTTTATCAGCAATTTTCATGAAGAGATTTTGCTCATCACATCTAATGTTTCCTAACAGCTACAAAACTAATATCTCAAAAAATGTTAAGATTTTTTTTCATAGTCATTTTTTTTTTTGTCTTCACAATCTTTCATCAAATTCTAGGTATGCCCACTTGAAACTAATAGTTATTCAAATACAATTTTAATAATTAAAAATGTATTACTAATGGAAAATAACCCAAACTCTATTTTTTCCTCATTGACTATCTATTGTACTCAGAAACGTGTCACATTACCAAAGTAAAATGGGTTACAATTTACAAATGTGACCCAAAAGCAGTCTTAAGTCGCTGGGGTATATTTGTAGCAATAGCCAACAATACATTGTATGGGTCAAGATTATCGATTATCAAGATTATTTTTATTTTATGCCAAAAATCATTAGGATATTAAGTAAAGATCATGTTCCATGAAGATATTTTGTA
The DNA here is from genome assembly GCF_001515625.1 of Sinocyclocheilus rhinocerous. NCBI lineage: Eukaryota > Metazoa > Chordata > Actinopteri > Cypriniformes > Cyprinidae > Sinocyclocheilus > Sinocyclocheilus rhinocerous. Next base: position 1,361,248 of record NW_015652144.1, read on the forward strand.
AATTTCCTACTGTAAATATATCAAAACTTCATTTTTGATTAGTAATATGCATTGCTAAGAACTTCATTTGGACAACTTTAAAGGCGATTCTCTCAATATTTAGATTTTTTTTGCACCCTCAGATTCGTCGTATCTCAGACAAACATTGTCCTATCCTAACAAACCATACATCAATGGAAAGCTTATTTATTTATTTATTTATAAATTGACCCTTATGACTGGTTTTGTGGTCCTGGGTCACAAATGACTTTTTGAGAAATTAACAACGATTTTTGAAAATCTTTTACATTTTTATCATCAAGAAGTGTTTTAGTAAATATATTGTTTTAGACAATATAATCATTTAGACAAAATGATCATATATATTTAGATGTTGGCCTGAAGAAAATATGTTTATATATTAATATTTTAATAAAATCTATTTATTTATATTTATCTTTTATATTAAAATGCATATACATAAAAAAAAAACATATGATAATATTAAAGATTAATCAATTACGTGACAATAATAATGTGTAGTATATAAAAGTTACACTTTTACACACACCAGAACATATTACTCACCAGAATATTCAGCCTTCTTTCTAATTGGCTGACAGAGCTGTCAGACAGACAGCTGATTGGCTGATTACGCCCGGCGTGTGAGGACACAGATGCGGTTCGCTCAGAGGGCCACGAGAACGGATGAAGGGCTTCTGACAAGGCACCTGATGCCCAGGCCCGAGCGCTCTGGGGCCGGCCCCGTGCATTCTGGGAAGGGCGGGCTGGGGAGGGGTAGCGGCGGTCTTTCACTAGTCTCACTCCATGGGCTGGAGTGGGTCCTGTGAGGAAAACCAGATGTCAAGATGTATAAGCATTCGTCACTGTAAATGAATTGCAGGAATTGGAAAAACCATTTGGAGGCGAGCGAGAGATGAAATCACATCCCCCTGCCGCCCACGTTTACTGTAAGCGGTAAAAGCAAGAGTCAGGACGTACCTAGTGTTTGAGAGCGGGAGACGGGCCGCGGGCGGAGGACGAGAGAGGGCGGGGAGGTGCTGGAGAGCCAGGAGAGAGTGATTCATGGGACGCTGAAGGAGACGGAGATCTCACTTTCTCCTGAGAGCACAGAGAGTAAAACAAATAAACCACGCCCATGTCCACAGAAACTTCTCTTTTTGTTTTATTTTAATAATAAAAATAATTAGATACAATATCTAGGGCTCTGTGAAATCCATTTTATTTTTTCCAAAATTCTGTGGTTTAATTAAAAAAAAGACGTCTAATCAACTGAATACACAAACATTTAACAATGTAATCATTGAATAGAATTTTAACAACAACAGGGCAATATGAAATGCATATTTTCCCCCCTAATTTTGTTTTATTCTGTGCGGTTTAAATTTTTCTGGATTACGCTTTTAATTCAATTTTATTAAGAAAAAAGAATGCCTAGTTAGTTGAATCAACAATATTTTAACATTGTAATAATTTACTAAAATAATGGGGCCCTATGAAATGTGTTTTACATTTTCAAAAATTCCATGTTATTTTCCCCCAATTTCTGTGTTTTGGGTTTTAATTTTTCTGGATTACGGTTTTACTTTTTAAAATAAAATTGTAATAATCCAAAAAGATGTCTAATTAATGAAATCATAAATCTTTAACAATGTAATAATTTATTGAAATTTTTACAACAAGACGAGCCTATAAAATGTCTCTTTTTTTTTTTCCCTCCCAGAAATTCCATGATTGCCTTTTTCATTCTGGATTAGGTTTTTAATGGTTTATTAAAACTGTATTAATCAAAACATCTAATCTCTAATAAAAATAAATATAACAAAACAACAATTTCGTAACATTTTAACAATAACACTGCCCTATGAAGTCTGTCTACAGAAACTCTGTGTTGTCTGTTTGAATTTTTCTGGATTCTGTGCTTTATGATTTAATACAAACTTATTTTCAAAAATGGATGAAATTGCAACACTTTAATAAATCTTTTAAAAAAACTGGAACAATTCCTTTGCACAACAGAGGTTTACTGTTTATATTAAAACATGGATGAAAATGGTGTAATATTCCTTTAAAAAAATTATAAACTGTATTATTATTGTTATCATCACTTTAAGAAAACCAAACGTTTATTTTGGGGAGTTGTAGTGTAAGCCTTTGAGTTTCTGTGTGTATATGATGATATTTTCTCAGTGAAATGCTGGTAAAGAGACTCTCACCACCACTTCATATTTCAGTAGCAGTCTTTTGCAGTTTAATATCACAGACTCTAGCCATATTGTGATTTGATTAAGTGTACAGCCCTACTTTTGATCTGGTTATCCAAATTTTGACAAATTCCATGACTTTCTACAATTTTCATGACTGGTTTCTGTGATATAATAGGGGCCCTAGATATTTCTGATAAGCTATAATTTACCAAAACATTTAAATGGCATGAAAAGGACATAGTTAAACACATCAGTGGTCTGTTTCAGACCCTATTTTATGGGAATGTTGAGATGATTTCCTATCGATTCGTACCTGAGTGGGGCTCTTGCAGAGAGGCGAGCGCGGCTGAGAGCGAGGGGAGGAAGAGCCTTCTCTGGATGGATTCTTCCGGAGGACCGGAGAGCTGGTCAGTCCGTTCCCTTCCGTCGATCTGGGAGAGACTCCTGCGGGTGACGCGCTTTTCTGCAAACACAGACAGTGCAAGACCTCATCAAAAACTGCAAATCATGCCACCTTAAAAAGCAACTACAGCAGTGTTTGCCCATGCAAATGTCGCACAAGTATGACTTCTTCAACAGGAGGCAATGGGATTTAAAAGTATAATTTACAGTATAATTTAAAGCACAGACAAACGATGCAGGACGGGTTGGATGGTGCGGAAATTATTTGTTAAATTGCTGAAACAACTAACCCCATTCATGAACATTTTAGTGATGCTTACCTTAGCGAATACCACTAACAAACATGATTTCTGAATTTCTATTTAATGTTTCCTAATGTTTCTATTTTAATGTTCAATTTTTTGATGTTTCTGTTTACCAGGTAAACATGTTGTGATGCCAAATGAAGCTTTTATGACTAAAGTTTATGATTAATGAACCTGGTTAAATTGTACAATAGCTGTCATTAGTAATTCATTAAAAACATCATACAGTGTTTGATCAATAGTTTCTGTATTTTCAAATATGAACTTGTAGGAAAATATAGGAATCCAAGTATCATGACATTTCTAGAAATGTAAAGTTTGAACTAATGATCTATCAAACATTATATAATGTGATAAAACTTATGTTGTCAATGAATATTACCAAGTTCATAAATCAAAACCGACTGCTGGTGACTGTTGCGTAATGAAAGAAAGAGTTTTCACACCTCTTTATTGCTGTCTCTTCTGAGCGCGTCTTCATTTTTACCACCACTTTCCTGCAGGAAACACACATGATCAGACCAACCCAATCATGAGCTTAAAATAACTTCAGCAATGAGAAATTGGAGACTTTTGCTTAAATCTCTTGTTTCTCAGACTGTCCTCAAATTTCTCAAACTGTCCTCAGATTTGTCAAGATGCCAAAGAAAAGAAAAAAAGAAAGAAAATAGTTTTAAGCTGAAGCACTGACATAACTGGAAATAAATAAAAACTAAAACTGAACTAAAGCTAAAACCAAAATAATAATTAATTAAAGCTAAATAGTAATATAAAATAATAATATTAATAATAATAAAACGACAAAAGCACATAACAAAAAATAAAAATTAAACACAATTTTAAATAAAAACTGAAAATATAAAAATAAAAACTAATTCAAAATATTAATAAAAACCTGTAACTGTATATAAATAATACTAAAATAACAAACAAACAAGCATTTCTAATGAAATTTCAAAACTAAATTACAGCGCCGTTCTAACTACATTAAAGGGGTCATATGATGCGATTTCAATGTTTCTTTTCTCTTTGGAGTGTTACAAGCTCTTGGTGCATAAAGAAGATCTGTAAAGTTGCAAAGACTAAAGTCTCAAAACCAAAGAGATATTCTTTATAAAAGTTAAGAGTCAACCACACCTACCTAAAACGGCTCGTTCTAACACACCCCCACATGTCTACCTCACTATGTGGGAAGATTTGCATAACGCCGCCCAAATGTGCACGCAAAGAAAGAAGGCATAACTTATATTCTCGCTGTAGTATTGTTGTTGCCATGTCGTGAAGACGCTGTGTGTTTTGTTGTGAAAGAGAAACTACTTTGTTTGGTCTTCCAAAAGAGAACGATATCCGCTTCGTCATGCCT
>NW_015652144.1:1366902-1370477 GCF_001515625.1 Sinocyclocheilus rhinocerous
TGTCATTTCTCCGATCACAAATGTAGACATGGTTTTATGTTTACTCGGCGCGATGCAACGCAACGCGTAAAAAGACAGTATACGTCATTATAATCAGTAATTATGTCCCTACTGGATGCAACAAATGCCTCGTTTGTAATGGGTTTTAATGTTTTTGTGTCGTTGCTCCGGCCGGACACGGCATCAACAGTATGTGAGGGGCGTAACATTTCCGTCTCACGCTTGAGGTATTCGGCCAATCACAACGCATTGGATAGCTGGCCAATCACAGCACACCTCGCTTTTTCAGACCGATGAGTTTTGTAAAAATCGACACGTTTCAAAAAGGCAGGGCATAGAGGAGAAACAATAATGTACAGTATGTGGAAAATAATGTTTTTTTTTACTTTAAACCGCATAAACACATTTCATTACACCAAATACACCAAATATTGTTCTTTTTAGCAGCATCATATGACCCCTTTAATTTTATAGGTCTATAACCCTACTGTATGACAACTATTGACTCATTTAAGTCTATATTTTATTTCTCCAAGGAAACAATGGGAGATTCATCTGAGATTTATTGATACTTAAACTGACACTGAAAGCTGTATGATGTCTCTGAAGCGATGAAAGAACAACATTTGAGCAGTTTTCCTCTAGTTTGGTGATTGAATTCACAATTCAGTGAGCCAGGGATGAAATGACATCACTTTAAATAAATAATGAGCATTAATATTCAGTCGCAGTCAGCAGTCTTGTGATGCAATTTAGCTGAACATGGAAGCACCAGCGAAAATCACACAGACTTCAGGATGAACTCAAATGCATCTTAAAGCGACGATTTTAAACTGTAAAGCGAGGAAGCAGCGTGTTTTGGTCTTGACTCGACTCACCCGTCGTGTTCGTCCCGTGCTGCTCTGGTCTGCGCCGCCCCGTTTACTGTCCATATCAGCGTGAGAGGATGAGGAAGAGGAAGGCGGAGGAAGACCCAGACGCAGGCCTGCAGACCGATGGCTCACCGGAGAGCCGCTGCCGCTCTGAAATACACACAGACGCAACACTATAATCTCATACTCGGTTTTTTTCAACATTCAAAGGACTGTATAGTATGAAACTTCTTCATTCAAATTTTTTAAAAATATTTAAAATATACAAATATTATTAAACAATCTCCTATCTAGAAAAATATTAGAAACCTTTTTATATTTCTATATTATAGAAATATTAGATTAGATTAGATTTAAGTAGATTCAACTTTATTGTCATTGTGCAGATATAGTTGTGATTTTAACACGGGAACTGGTTCAGTGAAAATGTATAACACAATAATAGTAATTACAGCAAAATTGTTATTTTTGCTGGAAAATCAACCCAAAAATGGCTTTGGGAGAACTAATTAAATACTTTACAAATTACAAAAAACTTTTTAAGATTTAGTTCTTTTCTTTTTATTTGCATCTTGACATTAGCATTCACAAAATCTGATTTTTCATAACAAATGAATGATACTGCCTCACATTATGGCTCTGAAATACACACAGACGCAACACTATAATCTCATACTCTCGGTTTTTTTCAACATTCAAAGGACTGTATAGTATGAAACTTCTTCATTCAAATTTTTTTAAAATATTTAAAATATACAAATATTATTAAACATAATCTCCTATCTAGAAAAATATTAGAAACCTTTTTATATTTCTATATTATAGAAATATTAGATTAGATTAGATTTAAGTAGATTCAACTTTATTGTCATTGTGCAGATATAGTTGTGATTTTAACACGGGAACTGGTTCAGTGAAAATGTATAACACAATAATAGTAATTACAGCAAAATTGTTATTTTTGCTGGAAAATCAACCCAAAAATGGCTTTGGGAGAACTAATTAAATACTTTACAAATTACAAAAAACTTTTTAAGATTTAGTTCTTTTCTTTTTATTTGCATCTTGACATTAGCATTCACAAAATCTGATTTTTCATAACAAATGAATGATACTGCCTCACATTATGTAACACTTGCAAAAACATTAAAGCATAACATTACAGCTCTTTGTTAGAGCCATAAATAGCAAACAGGTTTATAATAAATTAAGTTTATAATACATTTCTTGATATTAAGAACGATTATGTATATTAATGCATATTTTAAACCTTTATACTGTATCACACGACTTTAGCCAATTTCATACAAAATGCATACTGTATATGTAGATTTATTTATTTAGTCATTTATTAGACGCTTTTATCCAAAGCGACTTACAAATGAGGACAACAGAAGCAATCAATTGTAGTATTAAAACAACTAAAAACAGATCCAAAACTAAAAGCTAGAACTTTATAAATACTACCTATACACATTTTAAAAATAAAGAGATTAAATTACTCTTAATTAATAAAGATAACCATTAATTTTTTTATTAGAAGGAAGGAAGGGGTTTGGTAATAGAAATTCTTTTGACTGTTGAAATAGTTAAAAATCATATTTAATTTGAAGCTTGATCAAATGCCAATAGTTCCTCAGTCTGATTTTTGTTTTTGAACAAGAGAAATGAAAAGTAAACTATTAGACTGCAAGATTATGGTTCTATGGGTCAAATCCACAAATGCACAGTTCCTATGGAAATTGTGGAGAATGGAAAATGACTTAAACCAGTACAATAAAAGTACAAAAAAACTATACAATAAAAACCATAATAATCAAAAACAACAACAATAAAAAAAATACAACAACAAAAACCTAATTCCATGACAATCTAATGCATGTCATAAATCATTTTTAATTCTAGAAAATGCAATTCTATACAAAAATCCAATTGAACATAAAATCCAATCAGCAGTGCAATCCTTACAGAAAACAAGAGCATGCAAACACATGAATAATCTACTTCTCTACTGGATGGACCAATGAGAAGATGCATATTCACAAAACGCCACAGAACACTGAGGTTTAATACTCACCCTGTTTGGAGCTCCATCTACAGAAATGAAGAGAGACACAGAAGGATTGACTCATTGAGATATGATGATCCTGTTATCTTGAGCATTCACAATATAATATCAAGAATATTCCAGATTAATTTCAGTCTAATGTCTATAGATCAAATCTCAGGCATGCTGTCGCTTAAAGAAAAAAAAAAACTAATTTACAGTAATGTCTATGGGGTTTTTTAATGTACACATGTTGCTATTTGAGCTGTTGAAATAATCATTTTGAGGTAGGACTACTTTTCTAGGTGGAGGAAAATTCAAAGATTTCATTTCTTGTAATTGCTGTGAATGGAGTTTGATCTGTGTCTCCATGTCTGAATACACATGCTTTCCTATGTATAGTACTTCCTTTTAAAGTATGCAAAAAGCAGTCAGGCCTCAAGGGGTAATGGTAATTTTGCATAAATTAATGGCCGTACAAGAAATGCTACCAACATTTGAAATTACTATAGATTAGCGCTGTCAAACGATTAATCGCGATTAATCACATCCAAAAAAAGTTTTTGTTTACATAATATATGCGTGTGTACTGTGTATATTTATTATCTCTATATAAATACACACACATGCATGTACATATTTAAGAAAAATTGTAT
>NW_015652144.1:1370555-1371815 GCF_001515625.1 Sinocyclocheilus rhinocerous
ATGTAAATACATGTAAATATTTTTTAAATATATACTGTATGTGTGTGTATTTATATTTACATAATAAATATACACAGTACACACACACATATATTACATAAACAAAAACTTTTATTTTGGATGCGATTAATGGTTTGACAACACTACTATAGATTAAAACCACTAATAGATTCCCACTCACCTCTGGAGTCCAGGGGCTCAGGGTGAGTGAGGTCATCTTTAGGCACCAGGTGTGGGGGGAACGGGAAGGCCCCGGGAAGAGCCATGAGGCTTGCACCCGCTCCCAGGGTCAGTCCTGAGGGGTGTGGCGTCAGAGGGAAGCCCGGGGCATGATGGGATAGATGCTGGAACTGCTGCTGCTACAAAGTAAAGTGTGGTGGTAGCAACCACATGCTGTGGGGGTGTTTTTCAGCGGCAGGGACTGAGGGACTCATCAGAGTAGAAGAAAAGCTCAATGCACCAAAATATTGAGATAGCCCAGTCCAGAGCATTCAGAACCTCAGACTGGGCAGAAAGTTCACCTTCCAAGAGGACAATGACCCGAAGCACACAGCAAGAGTCAATTATAGACAACTCTGTGAATAGCCTTGAGTGGCCCAGCCAGAGCCTGAACCCAGCCAAATATTTCTGGAGAAACCTGAAAATGTGCGTCTGCCCCCATCCAACCTGACAGAGCCTGAGAGGTGAAGAGGTGAGGAGAAGAATGGCAGATAATTGCCAAATAATGATGAGCAAAGCTTGTCGCATCAAACAAAAAAGACTTGAGACTGTAAAGGTGCTTCAGCTAAATATTTAGTTAAGGTTATGCATACTTATGCAATGTACTTATTTCAGTTTTTTTTTATTTTTAATACATTTACGAAGTTGTGACAATTCTGTTTTTGCTTTGTCAGTATGGTGTATGGAGTGTAGATTGATGTGGAAAAAAAGTAATTTAAAGCAGTTTAACATAAGGCAGCAACAACGTGAAAAAAATAAAGTGCTATGAATACTTTCGCAAGGCACTGTATATACAGTTTGTACACCAAAAGTCTTGTCAGGCATATTTAGAACAAGAAACATTAGATGACATTAAAAGACTATTTAAGGATCACAGTGCAGAGCCCAAAAATACTAATTAATAGTCATTTTAAATCTTTACCAATCTTCATTATCCTTCAAACCAGTTTTAAGAAGTTTTTAATCACTAATCACTTAAAATGTAATGAAATTTAGTATAACCACTTTTTCTTTTATATATTTTAATAAGTACAGGTCAGA
>NW_015652144.1:1371861-1374526 GCF_001515625.1 Sinocyclocheilus rhinocerous
ATTGTCCTCATTTGTAAGTCGCTTTGGATAAAAGCGTCTGCTAAATGACTAAATGTAAATGTAAATATATATTTATTATACATATATATACATATATACATATATATACATATATATATATATATATATATATATACACACACATATATCTATATATATATATAAAATGTCCAAATGTCTAAAGATTATATGACCACATCTGAAAATCAATTTTAGTATAAATGATATACTATTATATTATAGTTTTTATTAATAGTTTGAATTAAGTTTTTATTTTTATGTTTTTTACTATTTTTGTAAATTTTTGTCATTTTTATTATTTTTTAGTATAATATAAATATTAATACGTTTTTTAATCATTTTATTTCACTTTTAGTTTTAGTTCTTTTAGTACATCATTTTCAACTAAATGAAAATGAGAAATGTTTCCTTTAGAGCAAGTTGAATTAAAATAAATTTACCTTTTCTATCTATCTATCTATCTATCTATCATAGTTTTAATTAACTATAATAACCCTGAGAGACAGTAGAGAGCTGACTGTAATGGCTGATGAAGGGCCAGCTTGCCACTGCTCAGACTGAAAACTGTACTGATGTAACAGACTCACCCCGATGATAGCATTGAGTTCGGCCATGCTAACATGTTTGGATCTTTCCACTGCTTGAGCCACCTGATGCTGATGCTGCAAGAACACACAGATTCACACATGAAGCATGAATAGAGAAGACATTCAAAGATCAAGAGCAAACATGCAAAACTACACCCGAGGCGAAACCTGCTACACGACAGCACCTTTCATTGTGAAAAACCACAAACAAAGCAGAAGCGCATGTGCCACAAACAGCAGGTCAACTGAAAAGAGTTGTTGTTGTCTCTGTGGCAGGCCTGATGTTCCCAGAGGGCCTTACGATTACAAAATAACCGAATCCACTCAGCGAGGCTTAGAAAAGAACAGTATGAAATATTGATCTAGGGAGAGGTGGGCGATTGGAAGCTCTCTGTTGATGACCACCTCTGCTGTAAATAATTCATGTGTAAATAGCCCGCGGGGGGAGAGCAGCTCGGAGAGGATGTGTGTGTGTGTGTGTGTGTGTGTGTGTGCTCACCTCTTGGGACAGCAGTGGAATGATCTGAGTGCATATAGCACTGAGCCGCTTTACAATCTCTGCCTGCAGAAACAAACACACAAATTCCCATCAAACAACAGACGACACACTAAAGAAAACAGTCAGGCTAATTGAGGTCTATTGGTTTGTTTCTCTAATAGAACAGTAGCTAATGCGTCAGTATGTGCTGTTCATTCAGGACCGTTTTCACATTATATATTGTATTTTATTATTATATTTAGAGAAATCTTTTAAACCCTGTATGTTTGATAGGTAAATAACATTTGATTAAAGTTTGGTCTGTTGCAGTTTGACACCGTTTTTCATATTAACAAAAATTTTATTTTCATCATCAAAACATACATGCCATTTTAGTCAAAAGTACATTTTAGACAGACAGACAGATAGAAAGGGGTCTATCTATTCCTAGCCGCCAGAGGTGCTTTTAATACATCACACACACACACACACACACACACACACACACAGGTTTGTTTTTGTGAAAAGTGGGGACATCCCATAGGCGTAATGGTTTTTATACTGTACAGACGGTATATTCTATTGCCCTACACCAACCCTACCCCTAAACCTACCCCTCACAGGAAACTTTGTGCTATTTCAGATTTTCAATACACTCCATTCTGTGTGATTTATATGCGTTTTGAAAAGTGGGGACATGGGGTAATGTCCTGAAAAGTCACCTTCTCCTTGTAATACCTATGTCATACCCTTGTCATTATACAAATTTATGTCCTCATTTGTCACAAAAACGCGCGCACACACACACACACACAGATCACATATGTACACACTTCCATACAGGCTGATCCCACACACTCTGACCCACATACACGCTCAAATCCAGGCATTTCCAACAGATGGCCTGGAAAACAAGGAGAGATGCAGGGGTATTATCTGGATTAGCCCACTCTAGTGTGTGTGTGTGTGTGTGTTTGCGTTTGCTCATATAGAGTAGTCAGGCTTAAACCCTGCTTCAGAGTAAATACCCAACAAAACACTGAATCAGGCACATCGCATGTATACAGCACATCCCTCCTCAAAATGACAAAGAAAAATGAAAACAGACAAACCTTAAGCTTTCTTTTAAATATGTTTGAGAAAAATACAGATAGTTTGTGCTCCACATTTAAAGCTACCATAAAACAGCATACAGCATATATATATATATACACACACACACACACACATTATAAATGTTCATATTATATATAATGTTCACATATACTATTATAATGTTAAAAGAGATATCTATTTCAAATAAATTCAAAGATTCATGAAAAAATGTATCACAATGTTCACAAAAATATGAAGCATCACAACTGTTTTCAACAGTTATAATAACCCTAAATGTTTCTTGAGCAGCAAATCAGTATATTAGAATGATTTCTGAAGGATCATGTGACACTGAAGACCGGAGTAATGATGCTGAAAATTCAGCTTTGAATTTACATTTTAAAATATTTTGAACAAATATATTCAAACAGAAAAGAGCTACTTTAAATTGTAATAATATTTCACATTTTTACTGTTTTTACTG
>NW_015652144.1:1378016-1402977 GCF_001515625.1 Sinocyclocheilus rhinocerous
AACAGCATACAGGATATATATATATATACACACACACACACACACATTATAAATGTTCATATTATATATAATGTTCACATATACTATTATAATGTTAAAAGAGATATCTATTTCAAATAAATTCAAAGATTCATGAAAAAATGTATCACAATGTTCACAAAAATATGAAGCATCACAACTGTTTTCAACAGTTATAATAACCCTAAATGTTTCTTGAGCAGCAAATCAGTATATTAGAATGATTTCTGAAGGATCATGTGACACTGAAGACCGGAGTAATGATGCTGAAAATTCAGCTTTGAATTTACATTTTAAAATATATTCAAATAGAAAAAAATATTTTAAATTAAAATAATTTCTCACAACATTACTGTTTTACTATATTTTTGATCAAATAAATGCAGCCTTGGTGAGCATAAGAGACTTCTTTCAAAACATTTAAAAAATCTTACTGACCCAAACTTTTAATCAGTTGAACTGAATGAATGTAACACCTGAAATCTAATATGTAAATGTCTGTGCTGCTGATACGACAGTTTGAGGTTCAATCCCTGCAACTGGAGACTTGCTGCATTCAAAATCCGGTTCCATCCCTATCAAACACTTGATCATGTAGTTTCAGCGTGATCGTCCCAGCAGCAATTAGTGTTTCGTTCATCCAGTGCCATCACTAACCTGCCAACCAGACCCCATAATTCCCGCACATAAGGACACCTCATACTGTAAAGCTCATTACACAGAGATCATGCTGATCTGTAATGAAATCAGAATGCAGACGGCACATCAGTCACTCACCTGCTTCTGCATTTCAATGTTCAGCCCGTAAGACATTTCATAATACTGTGGAAGGAAACAAGGGCAGTTCAATTACACGATATAAATCACAACTACATCCACCTAAACGACAGAAATGCTCTGCATGTGACACCAGAGGCCTGAAATGACCCATATTCATAGTGAAAGACCTGACACTCATTTCTCTTTCATATTAATGTGTGTAGATCATCATTTGTATCTATGCATTTGGCAGACGCCTTTATCCAAAGCGATTTATAGTGCATTCAGGGTATGCGTTCAATATTGATCAACAATATTAACTCCATCATTTATCATTTTTCAGTACTTCTCAGACAATTTTATCCCAGTTTTCAATGAAATAGTGTTATTTGGTAGGGCATAACTATAAATTGAGCATTTTGTGTGTATTGTCAGTTTGCAAAACATCTTGTATGATTACACTGTATGGACTTGCACTAGGCCTTATGCAATAAAATAAATAAAACAAAATTAACATGCAATATGCCTTTTTCATTACAATGAAATAATATAATATAATGGCAACAAAAGACTCAGTATGGACTTGCACTATGCCTTTATCAATAACAAATAAAATTGTATGGACATGCACTATGACACTATACATAAAATAAAACTAAAATTTTTATTTTGTTATTTATTTTATAATGAATCAAATTCATGCATTACAAAATTATAAAATGTATAATTTTTCAGTACTTGTTCCTATCTATTAGCTGTGAAAGATATATATGCCTATGCAATGAATTATCCCATTTTTGGCCAATTTGAAATTATCGGCATCAACCAATGATTGCGCAGCTTTGCCAGTTGACAGAAAAGTTAGTTATTGATTTTTTTCAATTCCAAAATGACCAAATGCCTTGAAAACAGATCATTTTTTTCCTGCTGTCAAGTCTATCTTGTACAGTCAATCTTTTTCAATGAATTTCAAATAGACAATATGTAAAATATAATAAACTTAAAATTTCACAATTTTAAAAACACTGTGCTGGGTAGTAATTGATTACATGTAATCTGGATTACGTAATCAGATTCCAAAAATTAAGTACTTGTAATTAGATTATATTACATTTTAATACTCGTAATCAGACTACAGTTAACTTTGATTAAATAACATATTATTCACACAATAATTCACAATTTATTGATTCTCCCTAATTCTTCGACACAAGATTATTCTATTTGAATCAATGTGATCAACAAATTAGGTCAAAAGTAATCAAATATATTACCTAAAATGTGTAATGCAATGGATTACCTTACTAACTGTAATTTCAATATATGATATTATTTTATACATACAATATATATAATTTGATTTATTTTTATATTATTTATCCCAGGTTTTCAGTGAGGTCTTTGACTATATGCGCTGCCATTATATTGGTCAAGAGCAAACTGGCCACTAAAAAAAACACACATCGATCGACCACAACTATCAGCTCAGTCACAGCTGAGGATTATGGGTAATGTTGTTGGATGTCACTCTCACCATGATGTAATGTCTGTGCATCTCTGTTTTCTCACTCGCCAACTTCTCACATTCCAGCTTCAGACTGAAAAACAGAAAACGACACACGATGCAAGGTCATGTGACACTGTGCCCTCGTCATGTGACAGTGGTCTATAGGCCACAATATCAGCCCTTCCAACATGAAACAGAACAACTTTTACCACCGCTATTACTGAAGCCGATCCCATTTTATAATGTACACTGATGTTTACTGTTCTAAAGAAAGACGTTCAGTAGCTTTTGTAATTGCTCCTAATGAGACTATCAGGATTAGCTGGCTAATAGTCTGTATCAGCTAATACAGGCGTCTCTAGTCGCTGGAGTGATTTTAGAGCATTACGGTTAGATAATCTCATCAGCTTTGCACAGGTGATCCCAACTGCAGTTCAGAGAGGACGGAGATCATCATACAGATCTAAATCACAACATAATTGAATAAAATGCAGATGCAATAATAGGAAATGAAGTAAACAGCAGTAAACATCAAGGAACATGGGAAGCTTTTGAACATCGGTTTAATTTTATGAGTCAGTTGAGTTACATTTGGAGAGTTTGTGTGAATAATATTGCGATGAATCCTCCAGGATGAGGTGAAATGAAGGTCATGCATCTGTACCTGTGATACTGGGCCTGGAACAGCTGGAATTCCTCTTTTATATGGTCGAGAGTTTCCAGGACTGTGAATTTCACACCGGCGTGGCCTGACACCAGCGGAGCCTGAAAACACATGAGTATTGTGAGGGACGTCACTCCAAAAAGATCCACCAGTTAGCCTATTATTTACTATTTCTACAGTGTAATGGGATTACATTGCTAATTACTCTGTATGGAGTAATCATGTTAGGTAATCTCAGGAGGACAATACAAGGATAGATGGCAAATTGTATTTTCAGTTCTTCATTCAACATACCCAGTGTGGGTAAATGTGTGTCTGCTGTTATTTTCATGATGATGCCATGTAAAATTCATGTTTTATGTTATTATGTTTTCAATGAAATAGTGTTCTTTGGTGGGGTACAACTATTTTCATTTTGCAAAACATCTTGTATGATTAAGCTGTATGGACTTGCACTATGCCTTATGATAAAAAAATAAAATAAAATAAAACACTGTATTAACATGCACCTTTTTCATTACAATAAAATAATATAATAAATGGCAACAAATGTCACAGTATGGACTTCTGTGTGGACCAGTATGCGTGTGTGTGCGATTTGAATAAATCGCATAATTTTTTTTTATTCAGTGTTTTGTAATTTTAGTGTAAGTGGGAATACACAATCAAATCCTCTGACACACACACACACACACACACACACACACTGACCGCACAAAGAAGGCTTCACTGCATGAGTAAAGAGACACTTTATATGGCCCTGCCGTTGACAATAAATGCTTTGTTTTGTCAGCTTTATCAAAAACACGAGACTGGCTGCAGGCACATATTGGACTTGCACTATGCCTTTTACATTAAAAATAAAATAAAATAAAATAAAATTGTTAAACAATGCCAAACAATGATGATGCATGGGTTTGCAATATGCCTTTTCCATCAAAATGAAATAAATACAATTTTGACTGTAAGACCTTGCCAACAAAAATGATTTGACTTGCACTTTGCATCAAAATTAAATATAAAATAAAATAAAAATAATATAAAAAATGAAATAAAATAACAGAAAATAATACATTTTTCCTGTTAGACAATGCCAAACAATGATGATGTATAGGCTTACACTATGCCCTTTTCATACAAATAAAAAATGAATAAATAAATACCTAAATAAATAAATTAATTAAAATAATATAATATTTTGTCTGTTCGACCTTGCCATCAAAAATGACTTGAACTTTTGCATCAAAGTAAAATTAAATAAAAAATAAATAAAAGAAATGAACTAGTTTATTAGTCTGTTATAGACTAATTAGTTGATTAGACATGCAAAAAATGATACTTGCACTGTGCCTTTTGCATCAAAATAAAATATTTTGTCTGATAGACCATGCCAACAAATGCAGTATTGAGATATATATACTGGGTTATGGTGAAGAGCAGATATTCGGAGGAATGGAGGCTTTGGTCAGTAAACAAGAGGGTGTTGTACCGAGAGCCGAGTACAGCGGGACAGAGCCATGAATTGTCACACAGACTGTTCCTCTCACACCAGCCCTGAAAGAACGCAGTCATCTATCTCACACTGTTTACTGTGCAGGGCACTTTCAGACAAGAGATAGAGACGGAGAGGGGAGGGGGGGAAATCACAGAGCCATGAATAACCGTAGGCTGCTGAAATATTCAGCACATGTGGCACAAATACAAGAGCAGTAACAGCCGTGTGTGTGCAAACGACACATGAACCTGCTGCGTTCCCAATCGATGCTTCCTGTGCCGATTGCTGCTACTGGCAAAAACAGAACTGTTCGGGAGGGAAAAAAACCCGCACATCTGTTCGGAGCGATCGTCTCATTCCAGGAGACTGAATCTGTACTGTGTACATCGGCTCTGATGAGCAGCTTGTTAAGGCCTCGATACACAATACTGCTCTGATGAGAACTGACACCATGCACCGCCGCCTCCAACACGCACACACACACGCTCGTGCAGCCGCTGCACTTTATCTGTTTATTAGGGCTGTTCATTTTACATCTTCATTTGATGCCACTAATTATCAAAAAATAACAAAACTTTATGCAAACATAAATAATGATTAAAAGAATTGTTCAAACAAACATGAATATGTACTCACCATCAGGCCATCCAAAATGTAGATGAGCTTGTTTCTTCATCAGATTTGTAGAAATGTAGCATTGCATCACTTGCTCACCAATGGATCCTCTGCAGTGAATGGGTGCCATCAGAATGAGAGTCCAAACAGCTGATAAAAACATCACAATAATCCACAAGTAATCCACACCACTCCAATCAACCAGTTAATGACTTGTGAAGGGAAAAGCTGCATGTTTGTAAGAATCAAATCCATCAAGATGTTTTTATTTCTCTCCTGAAAAACAACTCTAAACAAACATGTGGGTGGATTTTGATGTGAGAGGACAACAGGAGATGGACTTTTTCACTGAGGGAAGCGTTCATTATTGATTATGCTGACTCATATTTTTGCCAGAAGCGACAGTTTAAAGTTAAAATGCCTTAATGATGGATTTGTTTCTCACAACCATGCAGCTTTTCACTTCACAAGGCATTAACTGATGGACTGGAGTGGTGTGGATTATTGTGATGTTTTTATCAGCTGTTTGGACTCTCATTCTGACGGCACCCATTCACTGCAGAAGCTCCACAGGTGAGCAAGTGATGTAATGATAACCTTCTTCAAGTCTTCTGATGAAGAAACACATTCTGGATGGCCTGAGGGTGAGTACAATTTCAGCCATATTTTCATTTTAGGTGAACCATTCCTACCATCTGAGAAATTCAAGCTTGAAGTACCACCTAAATGCACGTTTTTTTTCGCAAATTCTGCAGTGTGTGCAGTCACAGCTTCTACTACACGCAAAGCTGAACTTTTTAAGTTGACACAACAAAGTCAGTGTCTTGAAAACAGTGTTAATGATTCGAGACTGTTAGACGTCACATAACGGCCAAATCAGTCCATCCAGCGCATGTGTGCACGGATAGAAATTTTTTTATTTTAAAAATGTGCACATAAAACTGACAGGATGGGGTGTTGAGAGATGTTAAACTGTGTGTGATTTTATGCTAAGTGTTAGTAGAGCTAGTGTGTGCTAAAGCCAGATCTGATCATTAACACCATCAACGTAATGATAGTAAATACAGCACAGATGGCGAAAGATAGACAAACCACACACATTTTTACATGCGAATATCACTCATACACATATTCACACAGCTTACATCTGGTATTATCGTCACACTCGTGTGTGAACCGAACACAAATGCACAGTGCTGAGTAGAGTGCAACTGTACGGTTCACATTAATTTTCCCATGCAGAAATTGATTTGTAAAAATAGCATATGAGATCCACCAAAAGCAAAAGAGCTCAGCAGTGACCGTCCACTCCCATGAAGCACTGTGAATATCATAGTCGACTCGAGTCTCCCTTTAAATCCACTTACATATTTGCATATCTATCTATACATTTTTAATAAACCTAATATATTGAGTTTATACTTGTAAACAATGACTACTGGTCATCAGCCATTAGTTTCCTGCGCAATTCTTTCACTTATGAATTTAAATGCACAGTAACTATCTTGAACAATAGAATACAAACCTAGACTTGTTTTTTTCAGCTAGTTGCTAATGCAAAATTTAGCTGAACTTGTGCTAAAAATGTAAAAAGACATACTTCAAATACTTTTTAAAATGCACAACAAAATTACTAAAACTTTAACTGAAATGAAAAATAAAAACGAAGAATTAAAATGACTAAACCTTATCTAATATTAAAATAAAAACACAACAACAACAATTTCAAATATTTATAAAAACTGCAACATTATCTGAATGGTTGAGATCAGAGAGGCAGAGGATAATCCCAGGTGTAAAGCGGGCATGAGCGTCCTGTATCAGATCCGACAGGGTTTTGAGAGCAGACAGAAGCTGCCCACTGGAGTCAGATCATCAGCGGCCCAGCAGGCAACAGCACACACAGTCATTACGTATTACCACACACTGTCCGCTAAACACACAGATGTAAAAACAGCACACACTAACAAACCAAACCACATTTGCACACTCTCTAAAGGTCATTCATTATGCACATGAAAATTCCTCACTTTAAAGCTAATGCATGTTACCACAAAACTGGGTCTCCATGGGCCTGTAATAACAAGCCATCATAGCAAAGGTAGCTTTGAAGTGCAGCTCAGTGTGTGAGTGTGTGGTATCGTGTTGCCCAGTGACGATGATAGAACATGACATTTGCAGTGGAGAGTGGGGTGGCCTGGATCCATATGTAACAACATGCAGCAATAACTCGAACAAACCATTCATTCACCCCGTCCATCCATCTGTCCATCCCTCCTCCACACAGAGCAAACTCAAGCCACAAATCTCTCCCTCGGTTCATGAGTGTCCTTCTACTGTATTTCTGCCTTGAATAATGCCTCATTCCTCCTCTTCTGCACATGCACATCTGCCCATCTCTCACAATTCAAAAGTGTTTTAACAAATACAAATAAAATGTGTATGTAATACACATTTTATTTTTATTTGTTAATAAAAATAATTGCCACCCCACTCTCCACTGCAAATGTCATGTTCCATCATTATTAATCATTAATTACAAATAATTAAAAATTGAAATAATTATTACACAAAACAGAATAATTATTATCTATGTATATGTGAAATCAAATAATTTATTTCATTTGCACACTCTCTAAAGGTCATTCATTATGCACATGAAAATTCCTCACTTTAAAGCTAATGCATGTTACCACAAAACTGGGTCTCCATGGGCCTGTAATAACAAGCCATCATAGCAAAGGTAGCTTTGAAGTGCAGCTCAGTGTGTGAGTGTGTGGTATCGTGTTGCCCAGTGACGATGATAGAACATGACATTTGCAGTGGAGAGTGGGGTGGCCTGGATCCATATGTAACAACATGCAGCAATAACTCGAACAAACCATTCATTCACCCCGTCCATCCATCTGTCCATCCCTCCTCCACACAGAGCAAACTCAAGCCACAAATCTCTCCCTCGGTTCATGAGTGTCCTTCTACTGTATTTCTGCCTTGAATAATGCCTCATTCCTCCTCTTCTGCACATGCACATCTGCCCATCTCTCACAATTCAAAAGTGTTTTATTGGCATGACTTTTTAATATACAAAAATAAAACAATAATTAAAAATAATAACTGAAATAAATATTAAAATAAAATGTGTATGTAATATAAATTAAAAATTGAAATAATTATTACACAAAACAGAATAATTATTATCTATGTATATGTGAAATCAAATAATTTATTTTATGTGGAAGAATTACACCTGTTCTAATTAACATTTGTGCATGTACTTAGCCTATATAGGCTATATGTGTGTGCTTTGTATAATTGTGTTTAAATGTGTGCCAGCTTGAGGAGAAGGGCTTCCCCAACTAAGTTGTGGTTCCTCTTGAGGTTTCTTGATTGTAGATTAATATAGATATAGAGTTGTGTCAAGTACAGTAATATATTCAAATAATATATGTGTGTGCGCGTGTGATATACAATAACAATACATATTTATATATAAATATATAATTAAAATATCACAAGTAAAAAGTGTAGTAAAACTGTGGACGCAGAACAGAATCATGCACAATCTAAAAGACGTGCCGTTTAATAATAGGCTCATTTATATATATATCTTATGGTGACTGTAATGGGACTCCAGGCCTGTGTGTTTTCTCAGCCCGTGCATCAATCACTGAACCCATAACGCTGTAATTAACTCTTCATCGTGACCTTAACCCTGAACCTAACACCAAACATAATGCACGTTAAAACGGGCCACCGCGCGCAACTCAGCGATCCATCTGGAAAGGAAAGTTCATTAGGCTGCGGTACCTGGGGTCTTCCGTGCGGATACATGGTTCTGGAGGTCATCCACGGGGATCTCGATGGTCAGGACCGACAACGAACGCCCCCGCGTCCGCTGCGGAAATCAGCTTCGCTCCTCCGCGCTCCAAACGTTCTCGAGCAGCTGAAGAATGACAAGGTATCCGATGAAAAGTTTAAAACCGTTCTATTCGCCCGGATCAAACGCGCTTCCTCTTTATGACGCACAGTTACGCCGCGCTCCAATGTAACAAGATCATCCTGTGCGGGGCGCGTGCACGACGAGCGCGCGTCGGAGATCAGAGGAACATAAACAGCGCTGACCTGCGCGCACACGCGCTCTGAATAATAAGCGAATCGATTCGCTCGAACGATTCACTGATTCACTTGAGTCTCCTTAAAATGTACCACGTTAAACAGCCGAAATACCATGGGTTTTTGAGGAATTTGTCGCCGCTGTGATCAGAGAAATTCACGATTTAGGAATGACTATGTCTGTTGAAGAACAAAACAGTCTCTTCAAAAATGTTAACCCCAGACTTTTACATTCAAATGTAAAAACCGCGAAAACCCGTAGGCAAATCCTGAGGGAACCTATGGCTCGAAAATGTTAATTATCTTCTGCCTCTGACTACAAAATGATCTTCTCTGTTGTTTGTAATGTTAATTCTCCAACGTTTTAATACGTTTTAAAAAGGAAAATATAGCTAGCATGGTGAAACCCTACAATAACGTCAATTTACGAACGCTCTGCGAATCGGCTCGAGCGAATCACTAAAATGATCCGGTTCAAAAGAATGATTCGCTCGCGATTCGGCTATTAAAACCAAACTGCAGCCAGCAAGAGGTGTATTGGATTTCTGAAAATCTAAAATAAATATATGAGAGATTGAGAAGTTGAGAGAAAGGGGTGAAAGATCAGAAGAGAAAAGAAAACGCACAGCAGCTCTTGCCTGCATTACTGCGCCTGTGATATTGACATTAACTGCGGAGAGCCAAAGCTGCTTTTAAGGTCGACCGCTTACATTTGCTTATGAAGATTATATAAATAGGATAAAACGGGGGAAAAAATGCAAGTGATAAAACAGCTGAAAACCAAATTATACTGGTATATGTTCTATTAGTATTCTAAACTCAGCTATTTAAAATTAAATACTGTTTGAAAGAGAACAAAGCGGGAAGCCGTTCGTATCATAACACAGAACATAATGTACAAACATTGCAGCCTTAACGTCTCTTTTCACGACTGGACTCTGATTGGCTAACAAGATTAAAGTCAAGGCCAATGAGTGACACCAATGCCCACGTTGGGTCATTACATCTGCTTTGATCTGGACCAATCGTGAAGCAGGACTTAAGCGCAAGCGCGTCCGTGTTGCATTATGGGTAATGGAGTCTTTTATGTTCTCAATCGCCGCATAATGAAGATGGAGAGCCAGTCGACGTGCATGAAGCGAATTGATATATGTGAATATCCGTGAGATTATGAGTTAATGATCCACATTGACAATCTGTATAAAAGAGGTATCATGTACAAACTGAAACTGAATAATATTAAGAAATAGAACACGGTTGTGATGACATACTGACCGAACTGCATTAGCCTGTATAATCATCATGTGCCATTTCATACTACGCATTATAATTTCAACACCATGCATGCCCTAATATATTGCATAGAATATTAATCTCACTTATTTAGGCTAATGAGTTTTCTTTTATCACGAAATCACAACGAAGTGTGCACATCTGCTTAAAGGAAAATTAAGATGCATTACAAGTTAAAATTAATTTTAAATGAGAATTTGCAACTTAAAAAATCGGCTCGACTGAATCACTAAAAAGAACCGGTTCAAAAGTATGATTCGTTCAAGAAGCCAAACTGCAGTGAATAAAATATTAAAACTCAAAGATTTAAAGATGTAAATCATAATAATACATTTTGTTTTATCACGAATCACAACAATGTGAACATATCCGGTTAAAGGAAATTACATTAAAATGCACTAAAATTAAAAATTAAAACATTCATTTTAATTTAGAATTAAACTGCAACTAAATAAATAAAAAAAAACTTGAATATAGTTTTAGTTATTTTTTTCCTAAATATTACTATCAACTTTTTTGTTAATGTTTTTTTAATTCCCGGGCTAATGAGTTTTCTTTTATCACGAAATCACAATGAAGTGTGCACATCTGCTTAAAGGAAAATTAAGATGCATTACAAGTTAAAATTAATTTTAAATGAGAATTTGCAACTTAAAAAATCGGCTCGACTGAATCACTAAAAAGAACCGGTTCAAAAGTATGATTCGTTCAAGAAGCCAAACTGCAGTGAATAAAATATTAAAACTCAAAGATTTAAAGATGTAAATCATAATAATACATTTTGTTTTATCACGAATCACAACAATGTGAACATATCCGGTTAAAGGAAATTAAATTAAAATGCACTAAAATTAAAAATTAAAACATTCATTTTAATTTAGAATTAAACTGCAACTTTTTAATTCCCGTGTGTGTATATATATATATATAATATGTGTATACACACACACCCACACTAATAAAAACATTTATTATCAGATATAAAGACAGAAGAAAAAATGAAAGGTGGAAAAAAGGAGAGAGAGCCGCAGAACTTAAGAAGAAGAGGAGGAGGAGGAGAGGAGTGGTGCAGTGTGGCGGAAATAAAACAGCGTTGAGAGGATGACGACAGGCTGAGGAATGAAAAGTGAGAGACAGTGACAACACACACACACACACACACACACACACACAGAGAGAAAGAGTTTAATGAAATATCATGTCAGAGCTCCACCACAGGCCACATCTCCATCAACCAGAGGAAATGAACAGACCGACAGAATGTGCGCATACAGTCTGGATTGTGTGCAATAGAGAAAGAAAGAAAGAAAGAAAGAAAGATTGGTGAATTATTACCTTCATTCAGCAGATCGTATCAAATCAGAACTAGGCTACACTCATCAAAATGCAAATATACAACCATTATTATTATAATTATTATTATTATTATTCGTAATAAAACAGTTTGTATAGATCTTACAGAGGTAAAAAACTAAATGCATGCATATATTAATAAAAATGTTTTTAATACTTTCCCACTGGGTGAAAATAATTATCGCAGACCAAACATGTTCATAAGAACAACCATGAACTTCAGACATCCAAAAAACAAAAACAAAAACCCCCCCGAATAAATAAATAAATAAAAATGAATAAATAACTTCAAAATAAACAAATAAACAAATAAAAAACTCAAAATAAACAAAAATAACCTAAAATTAAAATAAAATGCAAAAATAATACAAATAACAAACTTAAAAAATAAATAAAAATAGCTTAAAATACATAATAAATAAACAATAACAGAGAATATCAAATAAATAAGTTGAAAATGAATAAAAAAAAACCCGTTAAAAATAAAAGTAACTAAAAATCACTTTAAAAAAAACAATAAGGTAAAAATAACAAATAAATAGACCAAAAAAACAACAAAACAAAACTGAAAAGTCACAAGGAAACCGGGGGCTTGTTTCATAAAACAAGTTTACCAAAATAAGCCAGGTTTATTTCAGTTAGTCTGACTTATTGTCAGTTGATTTGGTTTAAAATAAGTCAGACTAACTGAAATAAACCTGGCTTATTTTGGTAAACTTGTTTTATGAAACAGGCCCCAGATCAGTTAACAAATAAAAAAAACGAATTAAAACTTAAGTAAAAACAAAAAAGAAAATTTTAAAGCATAAAAAGTGCATCAAAAGAGCACAAAAATGGTAAGTTCTATGTTATCTGTGGTGTAATGCCTGATGCACAGTAGGGGTGGTGATATTTCATTAATATGAGAGCAAAATCCTTCCTTCAGTATTGAGTGTATCAACATTAAACATGCCATCAAGATGATTAAATTGCATATTTGTTTATAGTCTAAATCGCTTATGAAGCAGAAACGGTTTCTGTTTGTCCAGCTTCATTTGTGTGTGTTATGATGAGCAGTCTGTCCAAAACCAGCTGAAATTACAGTCATCAGTGCATCTCATTTTCATCTGCAGGACAGCGTGGCTTTAGAAACACAGCATTAACCTGCACGCTTCATCAGCGCTGTGTCAGCTCTATAGAAGGATCATTAGCAACAGCAGCACCTGCTGTACAGAACAGAAACTGTCTCCCGAAAAATACATTTTTCCATTACTCATTACTCACCCTTATGTTGATCCAAAATGACTTTTGTCCTTCTATGAAACACAACAGGAGTTTTCCACAATCTTCACGCGGCTCTTTTCAAAACAAAGACAGCAAACAGTGACCAGGAGCTTTCAAGCTTAAAAAAAGGACATTCTAAAATGGACAGTTCTGCTCCTGGAATACACAAATATAGCATAGAGGTCAAATATTACCCTTTACATGTCACGCACTAGATTCTCTAGCCTGTGTTTTAATGAAAATGCATGTGCACTACAGTCCAAAGTTTGGAGTCAGTGAGATTTGATTTATTTAGCTGCATTGAATTAATCAAAAATATAATAAAACAGTAATATTGTGAAATATTATTACAATTTCAAATAACAGTTTTCTATGGGAATATATTTCAAAATGTAATTTGCTCCTGTGGTGCGCAGCTGAATTTTCAGCATCATTACTCATCAGTCAGTCGTGTCACATGATCCTTCAGATATCATTAGAATATGCCGATTTGCATGATGCATTTTATTTTTCAGGATTCTTTGATGAATAGAAAGTTCAAAAGAACAGCATTTATTTGAAATAGAAATCTTGTGTGACATTATAAATGTCTTTACTGCCACTTTTGATCATTTTAATGCATCTTTGCTGAATGAAAGTATATTGTCAGTTGATTTGGTTTAAAATAAGTCAGACTAACTGAAATAAACCTGGCTTATTTTGGTAAACTTGTTTTATGAAACAGGCCCCAGATCAGTTAACAAATCAAAAAAACGAATTAAAACTTAAGTAAAAACAAAAAAGAAAATTTTAAAGCATAAAAAGTGCATCAAAAGAGCACAAAAATGGTAAGTTCTATGTTATCTGTGGTGTAATGCCTGATGCACAGTAGGGGTGGTGATATTTCATTAATATGAGAGCAAAATCCTTCCTTCAGTATTGAGTGTATCAACATTAAACATGCCATCAGGGAATATATTTCAAAATGTAATTTGCTCCTGTGGTGCGCAGCTGAATTTTCAGCATCATTACTCATCAGTCTTCAGTGTCACATGATCCTTCAGATATCATTAGAATATGCCGATTTGCATGATGCATTTTATTTTTCAGGATTCTTTGATGAATAGAAAGTTCAAAAGAACAGCATTTATTTGAAATAGAAATCTTGTGTGACATTATAAATGTCTTTACTGCCACTTTTGATCATTTTAATGCATCTTTGCTGAATGAAAGTATTCATTTCTTTCAAAACTAAGTAAATAAATACAAGTTAAAAAAAAAAAGAAAGAAAACAAGTAAATAAAATTTGACACTGGTCAAAAATTATTTACAATTTTATTATCATTTCATTCTTAAATAATTAATTAATTATTATTATTTTAACGTTTCCTAAGCAATGCTATTTGAGAGCTATACGGTGGAGAGGATGACTTATTATATATAAATGAAACCCAAACAGCAGCACTGATAAAGGTCCAATGAATCTTTTATTTGTAAGGCACCATAAATACTTCCTTACTGCTCAATCTCTCATTCATAGTAAATGGTTTAACCTTTTTCTTCCAACAATCGTCTTTAAATGAAGTTATAATAGCAGTTTATCAACACAAACAACATACATTTCCATCAAGTACATCATGTCACATCAACACACACACATTTTAAAAAACTACTACAAAGCTCCAAAATGTGGCAAATATCAGATGAGAGCCATCAGAAGAGGGAGGCTTCAGGAATCGCTCGTCAATGGATTTACGTAACAAACTCGGCTGATGAGACCAAGACCAACCGCTTATCCTTTAGCAGCTATAACTAGTCGAGACCAGCCAGCGCTACACGCATTTAAACAAATCAAGAGCGGAAATGTTCGACTATTAAATGATCATAGATTTCTGTATAACCTGCGCTAAATATCCTCCGGGCCACATACACCATAAACATAGCTTTATACATACAAAAATGTTAACAAAATTAAATGTATATTGATATATTCATACACGTATATCAATTGGCCGTCGGGGTTTTTGAGATCAAGCGAAATCAAATCTAAAAATCAGAAAACTTCATTTGTAGATTAAAATAAGCGATCCAGGGCTCAACGGTGAGCGTTTCTTAGCATACATCACCATGCACCTGGTGTGCTGAAAAACAAAGAATACAAAGGAATCATGGGACACAAGAAACAAATGTCCGGGAACACACAATTAGAAAATACCCACAATGCACCCGTGCATATGTACAACCTTAGGTAGTCTTGTCTTTAAAACTTGCCTTTGGAAATGATGACAAAGCTGATATTTTATTAAGAGAAACTGTGAGCAATGATATATTGGTAACGCTTTACAATAATGTTTAATTTGTTAACATTAACAACACTTAAACGGCATTTATTAATCTTAGTTAATGTTAGGTTCATCATTTAGGCTATTAATTAAAATCAAAAGTTCTATCTGTTAACATCAACTGTGAATTACCATGAACATGTTAATACGTGCAGTACAAATACATTGTTCATTGTTAGTTCATGATAGTCAATGCATTAACTAATGTTTACAAATGAGACCTTATTGTAAAGTGTGATTTTAGATATTTCAAGAACTTAACTTGAAAACAACAGTTATTGAGAGGGAAAAATAAATAGTTAATTATTGTATTTTTTTATTTGATTCTTGGTTATTGTAAAAAAGACAAATTTCAGTCTTAAGTCTTGATTGTTTTTGCATTTTAGTTTAAAGTTCAATTATTTTAATATTAAAGGGATAGTTCACCCAAAAATGAAAAGTTGATGTTTATCTGCATAATAATAATTACATTTAAATGCTTTTTAGTCATCTTGATTGACTAAATCACCTTTTTAGTCACTAATAACATCATTTTAGTCATTAATAGTAACTGAACTTTAGTATCAACGAAAACGCTAAAAACACATCAAATCAAGGTTCAAGACTGAAATCTACTGAGAACCACTGCTGTAGTAGTAGTATGATATAGTATGCCAATTCAAATATCCTATTCCAGCTGCACAAATCATTCAACACACACTCACTGGCTGCCATCTGCTGGTCACACATGGAAACACATTCACTGCAAACAGAAAAACAAACCATGACATGAGCGTGTGGGTCTGCACTAGGAACATTTCTTTGTTTTTGTCAAAACTGTTTTCAGGCCTGTCACTGTCCTACACACACACACACGGTAAGGCCTTCGTAAGGCATTTATACCTTTCTGAGGGCAATATAGACAGAGTCGTCTTTTTATGTAAAACACGTGAATTAATTCCTGTGAAAGGGTTACTAGAGTGTTAAAACTCTTAACGAGACACGCCCAGAATAGAATATGATGAAATATATCGACTAGTAGGTATCAGAGGAATTGACTGCTGGAGGCTGTTGCTGTGTGCTTTCTAAACTGTTCTGAGTGGTTATGTTTGAGGCGCTTGAGAGGACAAGCATGCAGTTACTAGGTTGTTGCGAGAGCATTGCCAGGCATTCTGGGTGACTCATAAGAGTGCATCATCAAGTCTCTATTATATTCAGGTCTCTGGATAAGGACCTTGTTACATGCTGAAGTTCAATACTTGGGGATAGGGGTTTGTTCAAATCACTAACCCCAAGTATGAGCAATATTAACAGAGCCTTAGCAAACACCACTAAAGAAAAGCAAATGAATCAAACAGAATTACGGAATAAAGATTCGCTGTAGTAACAGAGAGAGAGATTGAATCAGACCCAATCCGGTGAGACAGGAGTTGCCTCTTTTTCTGCACAGAATCAAAGCGTCTCTATGAAGGCTAGTTGGATTTGTCTGCGTCGTCCTCGCGGTGGCCCTCGGCCCCGTCGCGGGAGCTCTTGTCCTCCTTGGCCAGGTGTGCGTGAGACGCGAGGATGCTGGACAGAGACAGGAGGCCGGAGCTGGAGGTGACGGCGGGCAGGGTGGGCGGAGTCAAGCCCAGGGGCAGATGGGTCATGGGTAACGCCAAACCTTGAAGCTGAGAGAGCTGGTGAACCTGAAGCTGCTGCTGCGTTTACACCAACAAACAAACAAACAAACACCCGTCACATATAAAACTCATACTGTTGACTTGCATGTGCATTCTTTCTGAAGTTTAATGACAAAGCCACATTACATTTAATTGCATGTTTGCTGTTATGACAGACTATTTTGTACTCGCGTTACTTTGTATTTACAACGCTTACTGATAAGAATATAATAATTTCAATGCACTTTTTCTGCCATTAATTTTGACACTGTTTTTGCTATTATTTTGTCTTAGGAGTATGAGAGAATCAAGATTTTTTTAATAGTGTGGCTAGTTACAAAAACTATTCATTGTCTATTTTAATGAATCATGTAAACGTGAATCTATGATTCAATGATTCGCTTGGGCCATCACTCAAAAAATATTCATGGAAATATTAATATACATATTTTATAAAAAAAAAAAATCATCCTTTACTTTGTTCAGTGCAAAAACAAATAATTAATAATAATAATAATAATAATAAAGCAGTAATAAAACACTGTTTTAATTGGCCACCATTTAAACAATATATTGTGAAACAGATATATATATATATATACACATTTATTTATTTATTTTTTTACCCATATATTTTATAATTTTTTTTAATGGATATCTGTATATAGATATAGATATACAAATAACGAGAGGCTAAAAGTATAATGATTTATTAGTTTTCTAGCAATAATCTGCCAGTCCTACACAATAACACATGAAGTTGAATGGTGTGAGGTTCCTACCCGAATAATTGAGTTCATCTCAGGAGGGGTGACCTGTTTGGCTCGCTCAATCGCCCCCAGGACCTGCTGCTGGTGCTACACACACACACACACACACACACATCAGCATGCATTTCTCTTCAGGTAAAAAGCACAGCATACAAAAACCAACAAAACCCTCTTCTGTCCATAAAAGCAACCCATGACACAAACCAATGGCACATCTGATGAGGCCGAGTGTCATTATAGAGAGTGTGTCATAAATAAATCACACAGTCTGACCTCTTGAGACAGGTAAGGCAACACCTGAGCACAGATTCCATTCAATCTCTTCACAATCTCCGCCTGCAGACAGAACACAAGCACATCTCATGGGTTTACATCCATTAATGAGGTAGCGCTTACAGGCTGCTGATGTTGCACAAAAACACATGAACAACACAGTCAGTCATGATAATGTACGCTGACCAACCGTGTTTGATGAAAGACGCTACTGAATCTAGGACGCTGCATATGTACAAACCATACAAGTAAGCCTGTGGTTTAAAGGAAACTGCAGATTTTGCACAAACATAAGTCTAAAGGTTTACATATCCTCCTGCCATATTTATAAAATTTTTTTTAAACAAATATAATAATGCATTAACTTTCCCCCGCATTTGATGCAACATTTGTGCTGATTCTGACACAATATTCAGATTCTGACCTGTTTGTGCATTTCCATGTTGAGTCCGTATGACATCTCATAATACTGCAGTCAGAGAAACAGGAAAGAAACATAAGATCAAAAATTCAGCTTTGCCATCTCAGAAAAAAAAAAAACATTTGAAAATATACTAAAATAGAAAACAGCTATTTTAAATTGTAATAATATTTCACAATATTTTTTACTGTATATTTACATTTTCAGCCACATATAACATATGACAGCTGCACATATAATGATTCACATTTTTTGACATATGGGATAAAGAGAGACATCTCAAAAAGTCAAAAAACTCACATGAATCCACCCTATATGGGTCTCAAAGAGGCTATATAAACAAGTGTATCGAAGGCAGCAAAAACAGCAGAGGACTAATGAATATAATCTTTAGTTGACTAAAACTAAAGCAATTAAAACATGTTTGTTATTTATAATAAAGCTGAAATGAAGTCAAAATAACAAAATATAAACATTGGATGAAAAACTTTAGCTAAACAAACATTATAAATATCGCCTTGAAGTGAAATAAGTTGAAGAACTGGAAGTAAAACTGAAAAACTGGAATTAAATGAAAACTAAAACTTAAAACTGAAATGACAAAAGCACATAAAATGACTAAAAATTAAACTAAAATTAAAATGAAAACTGAAAATATTACAAAATATTAAAATAAGAACTAATATAAAATATTATTATAATCTATAATAGTGCATCAATAATACTAAAAATAACGCTGGCACTTCAAGCAAAGTGATCTCTTCAAGTAAAAAAGGTGGAGGAGAAGACGTCAATTTAACATCAGTTTCCTTGAAACTTCAGAGCGACCCGACCCGACTGTGATTTGGGCTCATGTTTAGGAGCTTTGCTCTGGGCTAAAGCAGCAGATCGCTCCTGCTCAGACACAGCTGTTACAGACACACATTCACATCGATCCGTCATACTCCTGTGCACACTTACGGCCCATCATACAACTGATCAATGAGACGCTTGTGTATGAACTACTGCATACGCCCCACAGGCTTACAGACAACATTCAATCACATGACAAATAAGAAAAACCTCATTTATATAAGAACTAAAGCCAAAACAATGTAAGAAATGCACATGTAAGGACTAAATAAGAAACTATAAAAATAGCACACTTCTGACAGTTCTTCTCAGAAGTGTGCTATTTTTATTTTATTTTTTCACGGCGGAAACAGCTTCCATATGATTTGCATATATGGTCTGATCAAATATTCTAAACATGCATGTTTTACTCACCATTATGTAATGACGCTGCATTTCAGATTTCTCACTCGCCAGTTTATCACATTCCAACTTCAGACTGAAACACAGAAAGAGAGAAAAACACAAGACAACATGAGATGCACTACTCGCTTCTTGTTAAATGTGTTTATATGTTGTGAATTACATGACGCATCTTTAAATAATGGAAATGTGGAGATGTTCTCAAGGTTTAAATGACACCGTCTGTGTATGACAGCTTCAATATTTACATTTCACCCTAAAACACACACACACACACACACACACATTTCATTGAGGCTGTCAGCTACACTTCACCTCACTTTCTCTCTCTCGCTCTAGAAGCGGGGGAAAAAAAAGCCAGAAAGAATTCTGCAACATTCTATCACTATGACAACCAGTTTCCTGTCTGGACTGCCTCACAGAGGCTTGTGATTGGGCTGGCCATGTGTTGAGAAGAATGTAATCATGAAAGAATGTATGATTTTCTTCTTCATATAAAACCTTTTATATTAAATAGTTACATGTACACTACCATTCAAAAGTTTTTTGGTGAAGTTTTAAACAATTAGTTTTTGAAAGAAGTCTCTTGTGCTCACCAAGGCTGTATTTATTTGATCAAAAAACAAAAACAAAAACAAAAAAGTAAAAATTGTGAAATATTACAATTTAAAGAAACTGTTAATTGTAATTTATTCCTGTGATGCGCAGAATCATTACTCCAGTCTTCAGTGTCACATGATCCTTCAGAAATCATTCTAATATGCTGATTTGCTGCTCAAGAAACATTTTGTATCATTATTAATGTTGAAAACAGTGGAGCCGCTTCATATTTTAGTGAAAACCATGATACATTTCTTTCAGGACTCCTTGATGAATAGAAAGTTCAAAAGAAGATAGTTAATTTGAAATAGAATCTTTTTGATCAATTTAATATCCTTGCTGAATACAAGTTAATTTCTTAAAAAAAATTATAATAAAGGAAAGAATACAGTAGCATATACTATGAAATATTTATATTCTTTCTCTGCTGGGAAAACCTTTTTATGGCCAAATTTTGGATATAAAAATCTACAAATGCACTCTAGAATGAGAATGTCCCTCCCCCAACACCACCTGCCACCGACTAATAGCAAGTAGTAAATCACGGTTTATGACTGTGATGTAAACTGGTTAAAATAAATGACTCGTTTTTGAATCGGCCCATCCCCACGCCCTAACATCAACGCAGGAGAGAAAATTGCATTTGTCAGACCATTTTATGAGGTCTTTAATCACTAAAGCAATAATAATAACAACAACATTATGCAATCACAAGCAGCTCCACAGAATAATCACTCATTCATTAGCATTACTTGTGGAAATACACAGTTACATGGAGCAGTAAGGTGTGTTTTTAAACATACACCAGAGTTATGGCCTATTGACGCTGAGAGTGAATATTCAGCCAAGTCGAAACGAATCTAAAGCGCCACAGTGCAGTCCGATGGTGACGACATTACCACGTTCTGCTGTTTATCCTTCTCCATTTCCCTCTTCCTTCCTTTGTCCGTGGTTTCTCTGATGTGTGATGGCCGGATGGCCTCCATGATCGCTCTTATCTCTGGTGCTGAGCGGACAGATGATGACAGGAAGCTTTTCACACCATTCGAGCATCCCGGAGAGGAATTCACACAGGCAGGGTGTTTTTAGAGTGAGGAGGAGAGACTGCCTGTGCTTCTCAAGGTCGCGTTAAATAACGGTTCAACTAGTTTTGTGTGTATGAATGCTTTTGGTATGCTCCAGCTTAATGTTTTTAAAGAGAAAGTCTCTTCTGCTCAACAAGGCTGCATGTATTTGATCAAAAATACAGCAGAAAAAGTGATATTTTGAAATATTATTAGTTTAAAATATGTTTTCTATTTTTTTTAAAAAGTGATTTATTCCTGTGATCATTTCTCCAGTCTTCAGTGTCACATGATCCTTCAGAAATCATTCTAATATGCTGATTTGCTGCTCAAGAAACATTTTTTAGTAATAATGTTGAAAACAGTTGAATAGTAAGTTCAAACAGTATTTATTTAAAAATAGAAATCTTTTGAAACATTGTCTTTTCAGTCATTTTTGATCAAATTCATGCATCCTTCCTGAATAAACATTAATTTCATTTAAAAAAATCATATTTTTTAAACTTTTGAGTAGTATTTTGTACGAGTGTTTGGTATACCTGTGATATTGTGCCTGCAGGAACTGAAACTCGTCTTTGATGCGATCACAAGAGTCTGACGTGGTGAATTTGAGTGGCTGTGTCGATTGAGACGAAGCCTGAAAAACAAAAGACAACAGATGAGAGATCTGATTCAACATGACCTCTAAATGTTCCGATGAACAACCTAGGCATCGGTTAGGAAGAAGTAGGTTAACACACTGAACCATAAAAGATTTTCAATTGGTAAGACTCTTCCTCTGGGGTTATCAAGCTAATTTTAGTCTTAACTGTTGCTAAAATAAAGTGCATAAAATGTTTGACTCAATATTTGAACTTTGACCACAGAAAAAAAAGAAGCAAACCCCAGCCATGACAACAATCCTTTTGATCAGAGATATAACAGCAACATTTCATTACTGCAAACAGGCTAAAAGAATTCTGCTGAACGCCATAACAGAGCCAGTGATTGCATGGCGTGTTTGAGGTCAGCTTGTCAGGTCAGGCTGAAATTAAAGCTTCGTGCAAATAGAAAAGAAGGGCCATTGGCTTTTCACCTCTGACCTGCTTTACCAGAGGTCACTGGCTTGTGACCTTTAAGACCAGACAGACAGGAACAAACCATCACACATTAGAAAGAGAGAAACAGGATATGAAACTGTGTTCAGTGTGCTTCATAGGAAAACAGCCGTTTGAAAGCAGACAGATATACATAGAAACTGCTGGATAAACATATGTGTGTGTGTGTGTGTTTACACACAACTGGCCCCCAGGGGAGGAACACACCAAAACATTTCAGCAGGGAATGCTTGCTTCACACACACACACACACACACACACACACACACACACTGAATACTCTCTGCAGAATCATTTGTCAATGTGCATCTCTTGTGAAATAATGTTCTTCATCCATTCACGAAAAGCAGCTTCACTCATATTTATCTTATTTTACAAAGCAAAAGTAAAGATTCAATATGATAAAAAAAAACTATTTTCATTTCCAACTTTAGTTAATAATCATCATCATCATTATTATTAATTGTATTATTATTATTATACAGAAATTTCATATAGTAATAATAATTTTTATTATGTAAATTTAAGAATATTATTAAACAGAAAAAAAAATCAGATCCGGTTACTTAAATGATGCCAACTGTGTATATAAATGTCAAAACACAAACATTTTATATACATATATTTATATTACATTTAAAAGAGGAAAATGCATATGGAAAAATGGTTTGGATAAAATGTCTAAGAAAATATAAGTTCATGTAAATGTAAAATGTAAACTAGCCTAAATATTAGAGCTCTGTAAATGTAACCTGTAAATGTTTCCAATCAGTCCTACTTCTATCCTATTCTAAGCTTTTTGCACATTACATTTTTAATTTAATTAAATTTAATTAAATGTAAGTTTTTGGAGAATAAAATGTCAAAATTTGGTTGAAATAAGGTTACACTGTCATTCAGTGTAACACAATATTTATGTAAAAATTCAAACAACATGCTTATTCTGACATATTAAGGGGTCATATGACGTTGCTAAAAAGAACATTATTTAATGTGATTGGTGTAATGAAATGTGTTTATGCGGTTTAAGGTTCAAAAAACACATTATTTTCCACATAATGTACATTATTGTTGCCACTGAATGACATTTTAGTGGGTCTCTTCTGTAAATCAGGGAAAATGTATGATATTTATTTTTTGCTCAGAAAAACAAAAACAAAATTGCAATTAAAATTAAACAGACATTTAAAAAAAAATTGGGGGGAAAAACAACAACAATTTAAAGCAGTATTACACATTGTTTTTATGCTTAAACCCTTTTTCGTCTTTGACCCACATACATACCATACATACATACATACATACATACATGATGCTGGAACCCTAGTGTATAATAATATATTACAATTATCATTCTGAATAATAATTGTTAATATTATTATGAAGGAGAATAAAATAAAGAAAAACAGTATTATATATTAATATATTATTGACCTGTGTACTTGGTGCCTTATTGCAGAATTCAGTAAATATGCTTTTTTTTTAATTTACCATTTTACAATGTCTTCATAAGCAGAACTATTTGTTTCATGAAAAGACATTGAAAAGGTCTTAAAGTTTTAAACTGAAGCACTTTTCCCATCTCCTCCCTCACATACCATCCCTGCATGTCTCTCCTCCCGAAGATGATATGTCTCCAGGGGCAGGAGAGACGTGTGTGTGTGTGTGTGAGTGTTTCAGTAAATCCCTCTAGTCTCTTCCTGCTATTAGTAATCAATTAGAGGAGGAGAAACCGCAGCATCACCTGTGACCGCTGAACACATGAGGCTGTTCCTCCTCTTCCAGCATCCCTCTCAGTGTTACTGCGCTTTATTGGCATGACATTAGTGACACTAAACCCCATTCAGAACATCTTAAGCCAGTCACACGCTACAGGACAGAAGGTCGTTGTCCTGCGCATACTTAACCTCCTGGGGTCTGAGGGTGTTTTGGGGGTCTGGAGAAGTTTTGACATGCCCTGACATTTGTGCTTTTTTCAGTTGCTTATAAACATATAAATGGCTAAAGTCTAATAACACTATAATCAGACTCACAGTTTTCTGTTTTTACACTAATTTGCACAGAACAGTTCAAATAAGAAAAATGAGATGCTTTGTCTATTTTTCTTTGCTCGTGCTTCACAATGCCTTGCTTTCTTTTGCTTGCAGAAAATCTGCAGTATGCACACTACAAGATCTGTGGCTTGCAAAAAAAACAATAATGCTGACTAGCTGGAGCCTTGGCATTATCACAGCATTGTGATTTTTACACAAGTAAGCATCACTCATATTTTGTTAAATGTACTCATAAAACACACAAATCTAAAAAAAGTAAGTAATAAAGAAATACAAAAATGAAAAATAAAATAAAGCCTCTACAACATAAATAAATACTCTAGATTAAAGCAGAATTGGAATACAAAAATAAAATAAAGTCTCTAGAATGAAACAATTGAAACAATA